>NC_042990.1:36675899-36775899 GCF_901001165.1 Salmo trutta | reverse complement strand
ACGGTTAAATCCAACTGAACGCACCTCTTGAGATCAAACTTTACAATGGAGATGTGATCGCTAGCTACAATGCCTGTCCTCGCTTCATTGTTGCATTCAAATGTAACTACAAGTTGTGTTCCATGTTTACTTTTCCTAACAGATGCATTGGACAACATGCGGGAGCTGTCATTATTCTTTACACTTGTCAAAATTCGATAGCTCATGATAGCGGATCGCTTTCGCAAAAAGATGGTACAACAAATGCATGAAGCAAGACGAGCTAAGTGAAAAACTTTAGAGAGCGACGGGACAGGGGGGGTTATTTAGCTATGGATAGCCCAATGTTTTCAAAGTACTCATGGCTTGATTTTCTTTTCTCGGTAGTCGGTGTGTGTACTTATTTGTTTGACGTGGGATCCGACATTTGGGTCGCTACGGAGTTCTACTCGCGTGGGGATTTCTTCTGGTTCGGAGTGTTGATCGGCCTTATGGTCCTGTCTTCGGTAGTGGTCCAGATGTTTAGCTGGTTCTGGTTGAAATACGACCGCGAATTGGAGGGCTTCGATGAGCAAAATGCCAAGAATATCCTCTTTGGAGGCTGCGTCAAACTTTCATTCCTGCTACATGTACTTCAGCTCGGATTCTTTTGCAGGTACTGTAGCTAGCTTTTTAGTTTTGACACTTGATTGAATGCACGTAATTCTCATGTGGACCATCTTTGTTAACTACACCTTGTTTATCACAGTGTACAAGACACAGTAGTCTAAAAATACATCATCTATTGAGAAATACATTGTCATTTATTTATTCTATGGCTGCAGTGTAGTGCATACTTTTTTTGGCTCCCTGAAACTATGCATTGTATAATATTTGTATTATTTGGTCATATAATAATTTGGTCATATTATAATAATATATATAATTTCCTCTGAAGTTTTTTAATGTAGCCTATGAAATTGATTTCCTGAGCCATCACTACAAATAAGATAAAAACTTGTCAGAGTCCACAGGAAGACATGATGTGCTGCAGGCTATTTGTGAAATGTATGATTTCCTTAGTCTCGTTAATACTGAGAGGCTCACGGAGCAGCTCATGTACAGCTAATAACATTAGACTTATGTAGAAACCATCAAGTTACCCAACTCACAGGAGTGTCAGCGAGAAAAGCCAGTTATTTGGAATGGACATACAATGTTAATAAGTGCATAATAACACACATGATAGTTAATTGGGAATTCAAACTATTTGGGAAACGTACAGGAATGATCCTACAGCTCATGATGCACATATTTGTATACTTTTGTCATTGTGGTGTGAATACTGAGGCTCACAGAGCAGCTCATGCACAACTAATAACATGTGACTTGTGTAGAAACCAATCAAGTTACCACTCCGGAGTGTCAGGTATGTAAACCATAACCAGTAGGCTCTGCCTTGACAACCTCACACCCCACCTACACACATGTTAAGTTGCTAAGTGGAAGACGTTGTTTTGAATGACATAAATAGGCCTATGTCTGCGTCCTGTTCTCTGACAATGATAGGTGTCTTTTGGTTTACTTCTGCTTAGTAACACACAAGATGGCAATTTAAACCATTTAGGTGGTATAAGGACCCTACAGCTCATGATGGTGCTCTGTGTAACCGATGTGAAATGGCTAGTTAGTTAGCGGTGATGCGCGCTAATAGCGTTTCAATCGGTGACGTCACTCTCTCTGAGACTTGAAGTAGGGTTTCGTCGTGGCTTTTGTGGCGCGATGGGTAACGATGCTTCGTGGGTGTCAGTTGTTGATGCGTGCAAGGGTCCCTGGTTCGAGCCCAGGTTGGGGCGAAGAGAGGGACGGAACCTACACTGTTACATCTGCTTTATCAACTTACTCCCCACCTACACAAGATGATAAGTTAGCTAAGTGGAAAGACATTTTTAGAATGATGCCCATGTGTGTATGTTCTATTGTCCCTGGCAGGTGTTTCTGTTGGTTGTTGCTGCTCATACTAACAGACAGTGTTTGTTCACAGACACATCTCAGCCATATGGCAGGGCTTCCGTGTGTGGTGGCGACAGGAGCAGGGCTCGGGGTACGCCGTGTACCTGACCCACGACCTGAGCATGCTACGCCTCATCGAGACCTTCTGTGAGAGCGCCCCGCAGCTCACCCTCATGACCCATATCATGCTGCACACCAACAAGGCCAGGACAGTTCAGTGTGAGTCACCTCTACACAGTACACACACCTCTACACACACCAACAAGGCCAGGACGGTTCAGTGTGAGTCGCTGTCAGCTCTACACCTGGGGTTCGTTCCAAATGGCACCCTTCACTTTAATTAATAAAAGTGCTTTCTAGAACCTTAAAAGGGTTCTTCGGCTGTCCCCATAGGATAAACCTTTGAAGATCCCTTTTTGGTTGCAGGTAGAACCCTTTCCACAGAGGGTTCTACATGGAACCCAAAAGGGTTCTACCTGGAACCAAAAAGGATTCTCCTACGGGGACAACCAAAGAACCCTTTTGGAACCCTTTTTTCTAAGAGTGTATTCCATTATTGTGCACTACATTTGAGCAGGGCCCGTAGAGCTCTGGTGGAAAGCAGTGGACTAAATAGGGAATGGAGTGCCATTTGGGATACGTCCCTGTGATTCTGGACACCAGACTGGAGTAGAAATCACCACTGATGCTGTAGGTCAGGGGTCCCCAGTTACATTCAGCGGATGGTTGAAGGTCAGAAAATAGTTGTAATTAATTTGTACACAGCAAATTGACGACAAGAAGCCCAAACAGATAGGGAAATACAATCACACAGTATGGCATAATCACATACTACGCCTCTCTATGTATGTGTGGGAATACTTGGGAACATATTTCCTAAATGAAAATAACTTTAGATGATTATCTGGTGATTTTACAGTCTTTTATGCCCCCCCCCCCCCCCCCCCCAAATAAATAATAATAATCTATTTGCTCAGAAGCTGTGTATGGGGATTTGGCAAATAAAATCACCTGTGAGCCGAATTAGGCCTGCAGGTCACCTATTGGCGAACACTGCTGTAGGCTATTGAGAACAATCTGAATCCAAGGCAACACTTAAGTTTGGGATTCTTTACTATACTGTTGTCCTACTGTATGTCCTTATACCAGGGGACAGGTTCACACTGTCACTGACACTCCACATAATACATTTTTCAAATAGGCAGTATTTAGAGGAAGAAAATGTGTATAAATTAATATAAGTTCCTCATACCATCATTGTGTCCCTCATTAAGTTTAGCAATAGTTTACACAATGATCTAGCTACACATTGTGTTTACACACAACTTCCTCTCTATATCCCCTTCCTCTCAAGTTTTAAGAGCTTTTTGGCTATGTGCTAGCGTTGAGCGACATTTCTTTTATTTTTTGGTTTTTTAAACAACTAATTGACCGACGTTGGTTCAGTTATTTGAATTGTATTTTTTTCTGTCAGCTCGATGTGCAGTTTCTGTAGCGATAAATCAGATGAAGCCTGAACTGTGCGATGTAATAGGGGGTTGTAGTTTCCAACAGGCCAATTTTGTACATAGTTTAGCACAGAAAACGTGTTAATTAACTACAATGACCATAATCCACTGCGCGTCCGCTTAAACTTGTCCGGTCTGTGTGGAGCAGACACGGAGACTGAGAGAATAGAGAACCGCGATCGAGAGGGATAGAAAGCTGTTGCTTCGTGAGCCTGAAAGTACATGATCTAAGTGATTGATAGTTGGTATTCAGCAGTTATAATAGTATGCCTTATTTACTTTGAAGAACTACTAAAATAGTGATTTTGTCAGACAGCATAGGCAGCAACTCTACAGAGATGATGACTTGGAACTAAATAATAAAGTCATCAAATAAAACAAATATTTTATTAAAGTAAAGTTTAAAAAATATATATATATTTAACCTTTATTTAACTAAGCAAGTCAGTTAAGAACAAATTATTATTTAGAATGACGACCAACCAAAAGGCCTCCTGCGGGAATGAAATATTGTGATTAACTGATGGTTAATAAGCGATAGGTACTAATAGGCAGTCACTACCATCGTGGGACTTATATTAATTGTTTTATTCTGTGTTGTTACAGTGTTCAACCCACATAATGCATAGTGCATTTAATGGATAAAAAAAAAAAATCTAAACCAAAATCGCACAACCGTGATTATTTTGGAATAATCAAATCAGTACCAAACCGAACCCAAAAAGCATCGTCCAACGCTCAATTATCTTTGGCCTATAAACTTCCTCTTGTCATTTTTCTGATAGTTTTACATCTCTTTTGTAGGTGTGAGTGTCGTGGCGTCAACTACTTCCATAGCCTGGATGGTGGTGGACTATCATCGTTCCCTGCGTTCCTTCCTCCCAGACAAGGCCAAGCAGGGCTGGGGCTCCGCCTTGGTCTACTTCCTGTGGAACCTGCTTCTCATCGCGCCGCGCGTGGCAGCAGTCGCCCTCTTCGCCACAATTCTGCCCTCCTACCTGGCTGCCCACTTCCTGCTTATCTGGCCAGTGCTGGTGTTCTGGGTGTGGCGGCAGGAGACAGACTTCATGGACAGCGCCGGCGGAGAATGGCTCTACCGGGCCACCGTAGGTCTCATCTGGTACTTCAGCTGGTTCAACGTGGCGGAGGGAGGGACCAGAAGGAGGAGCATCATCTATCACTCCTTCATGGCTACGGACGGAGGGATTCTGCTAGTCACATGGTGGTTCTACAGAGACCCGGTCCTGACACAGTCCTACGCCCCCATCCTGCTGGCCACTCTGCCCCTCACCTACCTGATGGGAGTCCTGTTTAAAACACTCTACTATTACTGTTTCCACCCCACGCTGTGGATGCCCCCTGTCATGGAGGCAAGGTTAGAAGATGAGCTGCCTGATGGTCAGGAGATGGTGTTCAGATCCATCGCCCCCCAAACTGGTACTCCTCGGTTCCGTAACAAGAGGATGGCAAGCCATGCAACTCACTTCTACTCCAAGGAGGAAGCCAGGAAGCCCAGTAAGATAAACGGGTGCGAAGCCAACACTGTTGTCTGACTGGATGTGTTTGAACTAGACTCTTATTTACATGCAATGATGGAATGATGATGCAATGTCTGGTGTCTTTTTCTAGACCATCCTGTTTTTCATGCTGTATTTTTGTATAAATAAGGTGCTGCACAACTTATTGTAAATCAGACTTTATGTTTAAATTAGCATATTCTGTGAAACAGTGATAAGGTCATTGAAGTTTCGTCCCAAATGGCACCCTAGTCGCTATATAGTGCACTACTTGTGGCCAGGGCCCATAGGGATATGGTCAAAAGTAGTGCACTATGTAGAGACTAGGGTGCCATTTGGGATACAGTCTGAGCAGGTTCCATTGATCAATATTGAACATTGGAGTTGTAGGAAAGAGCTATTGGGTTATTCCACGAAATTAGTCCTTTTTGGGTTTTGTAACTTAGTGAGAAAAAAAACTAACGTTTCATTTCACCTAATTGTAACATTCTGTCACAAAGAGCACATGTTCAACTTAATAAAAAACATATTTTCCCCATCTCAAGAGGCTAAATTAAAAAAAATATAAAGTAAGAAGGTTGATGACTTCATATTAAATCAGCGATAATTCTTGAAGCTTGTGTGCAACAGGGAGAGGCAATTGAATGCAAGCTTCACAAAACAATTGAAAATGTAAACATATCTAACCTGTCTATCCATGGGTAACAGGGTTGACGTCTTATCCTTGAACCGCTCAGTTTTCCACCACAAAACACCAGAAAATGGCCAAAACATGTAGATTCAGCTCACCTGGTCGTACACTAGGATTCTTTACTATTAGATGTTCAATGTAAAAAATAAAAAAAAATGTTTATCATATTAAAACGAGAGTTCAGATCACGTAACAGTATTGACCTTAAAATGAGGGACAGGGTGAATCACTTACTAAATATCCCTCATCTTCAGAAATTACTTTTTCAAGCACCAAAATAACTAAGGCTTTAGTACTTCAAAGTACTTTAATTTGTTGCATCTTATGTTATTTAAAATGTAATATACTATTGTTTCACCAATGATGGTGAAATGGTGGCCTTAAGTGGGTTAAAATCTTCCTAGACGTCACAGAGGGAATGTCAAAATGTCTCTATGTCCAGTATGAAGGAAGTTAGATGTAGTGTCGCCAGCCAACGCTAACTAGCGTTAGTGCAATGAATGGAAGTCTATGGATATCTTAGTTAGCATTTGCACTAGTGCTAGTTAGCAACTTCCTTTAAACTGCACACAGAGACATAAAAATGGTATCCCACGAGTTCATCTGACTCTGGGGAAAGAGATAAAGGGCCTCATTGCCAGAATCTTGAAGTATCCCTTTAAAGGACACTTCATTTAATATAACAGGCTTGTAAAATTCAATATTGGTGCACAATTTCTACTTAAAATCTCAAAATAACTAATTACGTGATGCCAAAGGTAATTAGAAGAATAAGTAATGGTACATTTTTATCCGTTTTTTTATTATTGTGTGAAAAGTTTGTATTTTTATTTGGGAGATTGTTACCCATCTACAGCGTTCTGAAAGTTATTTGACATTTCGTTTGCTATTTTTGGATGTACAATGAATGTACGATGAACTATCACGTTCCTCGCTTTCCTGTTGTAACTGTTGTGTTATTTTTAATTCTCTGTATCTATGTCGACAGTGCATCCACTAATGTCTGTGACGGTCACTCGTCCACCAGCTTCATTAGTCTTTTTTCTATATACAGCATCAAATCTATGTAGGCCACACTGTATGTACACATGGATGGAACGTCAATACAGTTTGATTAGTCCCAAATGGCACCCTATTCCTGCTATAGTGCACTACTTTTCACATTATGTTGTGGACAATGTTCTGGATGTTCCGGCTCCCGAGTGGCGCAGCGGTCTAAGGCACTGGATCTCAGTGCTAGTAGGCGTCACTACATACCCTGGTTCGATTCCAGGCTGTATCACAACCGGCCGTGATTGGGAATCTCATAGGGCGGCGAACAGTTGGCCAAGCGTCGTCCGGGTTAGGGTTTGGCCCGATGTAGGCCGTCATTGTAAATAAGAATTTGTTCTTAACTGACATGCCTAGTTAAATAAAGATTGTACAGTCATACCTGTGGCCTTGTGAAGTTATGTTCCTATAATGTTAAGATTTCTGTGTGAAACATTATTGGATACTGCAGAATGGAACCAAATATTCCATATTTTAACTGTCATCTCATTCGTTCTGCACATGGTTGTTATTACACAGTGTGTTGTGTGAACCTATTCCCCTGAAGGTCAACAATTCAACCTTTTACCTCTCTTACCTAAAGGGCATCTAATGCTGGACTATTAAAATCATAAGACAATCACGAACTTATGTAGTTTTATGCCTTATCTTTTGTGTCGTTTATGTCTGAGGTTTCAATGTTATTTTCTTAAAAGTTCCTCAAGTGTTCTTCCAAGGCTTCACCTATTGACATCGTCAATACGTGAGTATAATATAATCTCATATGAGTAATGCTCACACACATCTGTCTTCAAACATGATGTAAGTTGAAGTGTACTAGCTAGTATTGCATTGTTGTACTTTAACTTTTTATACCTGAGGACCCATAGTGACTTCAGTAACTTTTTCTACCTGAGGACCCATAGATCAAATTGTATTTGTCACCTGCGCCGAATACAACAGGTGTAGACCTTACAGTGAAATGCTTACTTACAAGCCAACTTACAAGCCTTAGCCAACAATGCAGTTTTAAGAAAAATACATATTTTTATTTGTTTAACACTTTTTTTAGTTACATGATTCCATATGTGTTATTTCATAGTTTTGATGTTTTCACTATTATTCTACAAAAATAAAGAAAACCCTCGAATGAGTAGGTATTCTTAAACATTTGACCGGTAGTGTGTGTGTGTATATATATATATATATATATATATATATATATATATATATATATATATATATATACATACAGTGCCATGAAAAAGTATTTGCTTCCTTTATAATTTTCTCTACTTTTGAGTAGGTGTGTCCAAACTTTTGACTGGTATTGTCATTTTCTCTACTTTTGCATACTTGTGATACGTACTGTTATCAGATCTTCAACCAAAACCTTTTATTTGATGAAGGGAACCTGAATTAACAAATAACACAACAATGACATATTTACTTCCTTCATTTCATAAACTAAGTTATTCTACACCCACAATTCCCTGTGTGAAAAAGTAATTGGCCCCTTACACTCAATAACTGGTTGTGCCACCTTTAGCTGCTTCAACTTAGTGACATTTATGGGTTTTCAAGCATGAACAGCTCGTTTCAAGTCCTGCCACAACCTCTCAATTGGGATTAGGTCTGGACTTTGACTAGGCCATTACAACACTTCAAATGTGTTGCTTTTTAACCATTTTCATGTAGAGTTGATTGTGTGTTTTGGATCATTGTCTTACTGCGTGACCCAGCTGTGCTTCAGCTCCCTGACTGATGGCCTGACACTCTCCTGTAGAATTCTCTGATACAGAGCAGACATGATGGTTCCTTCTATTGAGGCAAGTCGTCCAGGTCCTGAGGCAGCAAAGCATCCCCAATCCATCACTCTACCACCACCATGCTTGACCGTTGGTATAATGTTCTTACTGTGGAACACGGTGTTTGGTTTTAGCCCGGCATAATGGGTCCCACGTCGTCCAAAAAGTTACACTATCGAATCATCTGTCCATAGAACATTCTTCCAAGAGTCTTGATGATCATCCAGGTGCTTCCAGGTCCTTTTTGGAAAACTTGAGTTAACTTTTTGGAGGACATTTGTCCCATTAAAGCCCAATTTGACTCCAATGCTTCCCAAAGTTGTATCAAGTTGGCTGGATGTCCTTTGGATGGTGGACCATTCTTGATACACACGGGAAACTGTTGAGCGTGAAAAACCCAGCAGTGTTGCAGTTCTTGACACAAACCGGTGCGCCTGGCACCTGCTACCATACCCTGTTCAAAGGCATTCAAATCTGTTGTATTATCTATTCACCCTCTGAATGGCACACATACACAATCCATGTCTCAATTGTCTCAAGGCTTAAAAATCCTTCTTTAACCTGTCTCCTCCCCTTCATCTACACTGATTGAAGTGGATTTAACAAGTGACATCAATAAGGGATCATAGCTTTCACCTGGTCAGTTTATGTCATGGAAAGAGCAGGTGTTCTTAATGTTTTGTATACTCAGTTTATAATGGTGTGTAGACATTATGGACAGTTTATGACTAGAAGAGGTGTGTATAGCAGTAGTTATATAGAATGAGCCATGACTATAATACAGTATAATGTATACTATACATATAAAGTGTGTTAAACAGTATGTAAAACATATTTTACTATCTCATGTTGCCTACAACTTGAAATACTCTTATATGCAAAAGTCATATTTCTCTTGTCCCTCCCCCAAAGCATTTGGGACGTGGGAGGAAAGAAAACCTGCTGTACTTCTGCCGTTTGTTTACTTTCAGTTTCATAGTACAAGGGTTCCTCCGCAGTGAGGAGATACCATAAGTAGTGGATTCTTTATCTCTCTCTTTTTCATTGGGTTGATAAGTGCTAGAGCCAACGCAAACGTGTGAATTTTCAGTTTACACTGCCACCATGGAGGAGGACACGGGAAAATCTATCCCATTCAAGTACCCCGCCTCTGACTTCTTGTTGACTGTCGGAGGTATGTTGCTTTTTCTCCTGGATGTGGCACTAGACGTGTGGGCGGTGGTTACATTTTATCACGAAGAGGCCTATGTGTTCATGGGACTGCTGGTGTTTCTACTACTGGGCTCCTCAGCCCTGGTCCAGGTTTTCAGCTGGCTGTGGTACCACTATGACAAGGACAGTACTGAGACCAAGACAGAGAGCCTTGTGAAGAACCTTCACTTACTCAAGATCCTTCATGTGTTCCAGATGGGAGTCTACCTCAGGTTCAGTTAAACTTTGTTGACTTAACTTGATGTTGAACTGGGAACAGAAACAGCCACGGACTGTGTTGATATCCTAAAGAACTTGTATCACCAGTGGTGTAAAAAGTACCCAATTGTCATACTTGAGTAAAAGTAAAGATACCTTAATAGAAAATGACTCAAGTAAAAGTGAAAGTCACCCAGTAAAATACCTACTTGAGTAAAAGTCTAAAAGTATTTGGTTTTATAGATACTTAAGTATCAAAAGTAAATGTAATTGCAAAATATACTTAAATATCAATAGTAAAAGTATAAGGGCCAATCCGCCGAATCCGTGCCTTTTCTGTCCCCAGGATATTACATGCATAAAAAGTATCTGTTTAATACATTATATTGTCAAGCAAAGTTTCTTGCACTTTGTCCTAATTGCAATTTGAAGATACATCATGTAAAACCTTAATAAAAACTACCTAGAACACTGAAAAAAAATGTGATTTTAGCCCATCCCCACACGCTAACACTACACCATGAAATATGATTAGAATCCTTCAGAAATAATTTTTTTTTAAAGGTATTGTGTGACTATTTCCAATTTAGACATAAAATACATTTTCTCATCGGAAATTCATAATATGTTAGTTAAAATACACATTTTAGTTGTGTCCCCAGGATTTCAATCAGTCCTGTTACCCGAACACAACCCCCCCCTCTAAAAATGTGGGACATTCCACAGGTCACATAATCAACAGGAAGTCGCATAATTTGAGTCTCCTGAAGGCCATGGGAAGACCAAAGTTGCGGTCCAAACACTTAAAAGACACACCCTATCCCCTCCGCCCTCAAATTAAGTGGACACTTCTGATGACGTATCATACACTTGCAGGGTGAGGAAGGAATGATTTTAAAATGGACCGCCAGAAAATGGCCGGAAATTCGTCACTCTTTCACCCCGTGATGATTGTGTTTTCAGCCACCAGTAGCTTGTGGTTGCTTTATATGCATTTCAGTCAATTATGACTATATATATATATATACACACACACACACACACACATATATACACACACACACACACACACACACACACACACACACACACATATATATATACACACACATACACACACACACACCTACTGTATGATAGCTAGCAAATTAATTAGCTAACTAACATTAGCTTGCCTAGCTGGAACTTCTGAAGAATATAAATATTTTTATTCCTACAATTTCCAAAAGATAACCAAACAAAACATTTACTTATGACACGTGTTTGTGCCGTCATGTTCATAAGTAACACAATTTCTAACTTATTTGCATTCGTTTCTACTTACACTTGTATTTTGACTTCTCCATTAATGTTGTTTAAGTTTTCGCGGACTTTTCTTAGCGGATGTACAATCGTCGCGAATTTAATTATGGGGTATTTTCATGCCTCGGAGTGAACATACTTGTACACTCGCAAAGCCGACTAAAAAACGAGGGCTGAGGAGTTTACGTTGCAAACTTCCCTTGTTTGGCTAATAGTTTGGACCGCCCGCCAAGACGGCGACAGGGATTCATTCCCCCAAGGCCTTAAGGCGAGAAGTGGATGATGGTGTGTATTTTAAGTGTTTGGACCGCAACCAAAAGTCAGTTCACTATTTTCTGTATGACTGAGAATTTCAATCTCAACTTACAGTCCTGTTACCTAAATTATTTCTTAGATATTTTTTTTTTTTTTAAGATAGTACCTTCAAGTGGTTTACCAAAACGAAGTGTTCTCATGCTATTAGCCTTGATGCCATGTGGCTACATTTAACGTATTTGCTAATGCTATGCTAAAAACTCAGTCCTGTTACTCATATGAAGTGTAACAGGAGTGAGAAGTTTGAATGAAATAGCCATTTTAAATGTGTATGTAACCGGTTCTGGACCGGTACCTTTCCTCGTTGTGTTCTGGTGAGGTGTAGGTGGAAGATAAGGCTCTGGACACAATTCTGCCAGTTGTCTCTCTTTTAATGACTGTATGGAATGGATACAAATACAAGGAAAAAAAATAGTTAAAAAGTTACTGCTGCAGTCTGGACTCTGCTCATCACGTGCTGAGCAAACTCAGTAGTAAAAACATCAACAATAAAATACATGTACATGTTCCTATTTTCAAAAGACTCATTTCGTTTTATAAATGTTGTACACCGATAATTTGATAATAACTGCTAAATATTTCTTAGTGTACCATTATACCGGAGACATACTAATGAAGCAACAACGCCATTTTTGGCATGCCCGGGCAAGTAGCAAAATGAACGACAGCTAACTAGGCACATTAAACATGGAATACAAAATCGTCACATTTCACAACATACCTGCATGGAATGGATACAAACACAAGGCAAAAGTTAATGCTGCCGTCTGGACTCCATACAATTATATTTGCCTGATAAGACTGCAGAAAACTCGTGAGGAGGGGGAAAAAAAGTCTGCACCCTCTGTTATGCTCGTCGTTTGAATGAGGAGACCAAGGTGCAGCGTGGTAGGCGTACGTCATTTCCTTTAATAATGAACACCAACAAGACAATGCAAAACCGAACGTAACGTTCTGCAGGGCTAGACAGCACAATGCAAAAACAAGATCCCACAATCTCAGGTGGGAAAAAGGGCTGCATAAGTATGATCCCCAATCAGAGACAACGATAAACAGCTGCCTCTGATTGGGAACCATACCCGGCCAACAAAGAAATATAAACATAGATTTGCCCACCCAAGTCACACCCTAACCTAACCAAATAGAGAATAAAACAGACTCTCTAAGGTCAGGGTGTGACACCCTCTCCCGCAACAAAGCTAACGGTAGTTAGGCTAGCCTTGCAAAGTTGCACTCGAACATTCAAATCAAAATCAAATGTATTTATATAGCCCTTCTTACATCAGCTGATATCTCAAAGCGCTGTACAGAAACCCTGCCTAAAACCCCAAACAGCAAGCAATGGAGCAATACGCAGATTTAAAGAGGAGTCCGTAATTTGCTTTCTAATGATCATGATCTTTTCCTCAAAGAAGTTCATGAATTTATTACTGCTGAAGTGAAAGCCATCCTCTCCTGGGGAATGCTGCTTTTTAGTTTACTTCGCAACATTATCAAAAATAAATGTAGGATTGTTCTTATTTTCCTCAATTAAGTTGGAAAAATAGGATGATCGAGCAGCAGTGAGGGCTCTTCGATACTGCACGGTACTGTCTTTCCAAGCTAGTCGGAAGACTTCCAGTTTGGTGTGGCGCCATTTCCGTTTCTAATTTTCTGGAAACTTGCGTCACAGCTCGGGTATTTTTTGTATACCAGGGAGCTAGTATCTTATGACAAATGTTTTTTTTTGTTTTTAGGGGTGAGACTGCATCTAGGGTATTGCGGAAGGTTAAGTTCAGTTCCTCAGGTGGTTAACTGATTTTTGTCCTCTGACGTCCTTGGGTAGGTGGAGGGAGTCTGGAAGGGCATCAAGGAATCTTTGGGTTGTCTGAGAATTTATAGCACGACTTCTGATGATCCTTGGTTGGGGTCTGAGCAGATTATTTGTTGCGATTGCAAACGTAATAAAATGTTGGTCCGATAGTCCAGGATTAAGAGGAAAAACATTAAGATCCACAACATTTATTCCATGGGACAAAACTAGGTCCAGAGTATGACTGTGGCAGTGAGTAGGTCCGGAGACATGTTGGACAAAACCTACTGAGTTGATGATGGCCCCGAAAGCCTTTTGGAGTGGGTCTGTGGACTTTTCCATGTGAATATTAAAGTCACCAAAAATGTGAATATTATCTGCTATGACTACAAGGTCAGATAGAAATTCAGGGAACTCAGTGAGGAACGCTGTATATGGCCCGGGAGGACAGTAAACAGTAGCTATAAAAAGTGAGTGAGTAGGCTGCATAGATTTTATGACTAAAAGCTCAAAAGACGAAAACGTCTTCTTTTTTTTATAAATTGAAATTTGCTATCGTAAATGTTAGCAACACCTCTGCCTTTGCGGGATGCGCGGGGGGTATGGTCACTAGTGTAACCAGGAGGTGAGGCCTCATTTAACACAGTAAATTCATCAGGCTTATGCCATGTTTCAGTCAGGCCAATCAGTGATTAGTTCATTGACTATATAACTGCCTTGCATGCCACATTATCCCCATTCACATGAATATATATTCCTAGAAACAGTAATGCAACACTAAATCAATGACAATATAACTTTTGCTTGTCTTTTTTCTTGTGAACATGTGCATACATAACACCTACTTCTCCTCGTCACGCTCTGAGCAAATTTAGGAGTAAAAGCATGGCTGGCCTGGATACTACACTTTATCTGAAAGATGCTAACCAAATTCCCATATCGATCAATGTGATACAATCCTTTTCCAAAGCGTCTGGTTTATATCTTAACATTAATAAATGTGAACTCATGGCTGTCAAAGATTGTGTGACACCTTCATATTATGGTATTCCAGAGAAAGAAGAACTTACATATTTAGACATAACCATTACAAAGGATCAGATGTCTAGAGGCTTACTAAATTTTAACCCTCCTATTAAAAAACCCCAGAAGAAGCTAAATCAGTGGCTGCAGAGGGACTTATCTTTAAATGGAAGAGTCCTAATAACCAAGGCCGAAGGCATCTCTAGACTAACATATGGCCCCTCTATCTTTATATCTCGACAGTAAAATAAGCAAGGAGATAGACCAGATGCTTTTCAACTTTCTGTGGAGAAACTGTACCCATTACAGTATGAAAACTGTTGTAATGAACACTTATGAGAATGGTGGGCTGAATTTTTCTGGACTTTACTACCTTAAATAATACTTTTTAAGATCAATTGGATAAAACAATTCCTAAGACCCACTTCTATGTGGAATTTTATTCCTCATCATGTCTTCTCTACTTTCAGTGGCTTTAACTTATGTTGGTTTGCAATTATAATATTGACAAAGTTCCAGTGAAACTTCCTGCTTTTCATCGGCAGGTTTTCTGATCATTAATTTATAAGCATCATTTTTTCTCCACACAGATATTATATATGGAATAATTGGGATATATTGTATAAAAATACTTCTTTGTTTTTAGAATATTGGTTACGAAATATCCTATTGGTGAGCCAACTGGTAAATAATATCCTATTGGTGAGCCAACTGGTAAATAATATCCTATTGGTGAGCCAACTGGTAAATAATATCCTATTGGTGAGCCAACTGGTAAATAATATCCTATTGGTGAGCCAACTGGTAAATAATATCCTATTGGTGAGCCAACTGGTAAATAATATCCTATTGGTGAGCCAACTGGTAAATAATATCCTATTGGTGAGCCAACTGGTAAATAATATCCTATTGGTGAGCCAACTGGTAAATGCAGAGGGTCTTTTACTCCGTTATAAGGAATTCTTATCACTTTACAAGGTCCCTGTAACACCTACAGATTTTGCAATTGCTTTAGATGCCAGGTGTTGCTTTATTATTCAGGAACGTGTCAAGACCTGACCCTCAGAGCCGACCTTCCGTTGACCCTGTTGACTCATCATTAGGAAAGATCTGTTTCTCTTTTGGTTCATCCAACAACAGAGCGATACGAACCTTGTTTCAGCAGGATGTTGTATCTATACCTTATGTCATGCCTTATTGGAATGGATTTATTCATAATATCTGTTGGAAAAAAGTTTGGATGTTGCCACACACATACCTACTTGTTAACAAAATTAAGGAAGTTTCCATTAAAATTGTTCATAAATATTATCCTGCCAACCACTATATGAAGAAGTTTAAGGAAAACATCAACTCAAATTTCTCCTTTTGTAATGACCACCCAGAGACAGTGTTGCATCTTTTTGGCATTGTATTCATGTAAGAAAACTGTGGCAAGACATCAGTAGATTTATAATTTAACACATTTATGAAGATTTTACACTATTGTGGAGAGATGTACTGCTTGGAGTCTTTACCTACGATAGAAATAAGCTGAAACTTTTTTATGTCATTAATTTAATTATTCTTTTGACCAAATTTCATATTCACAAATGTAAATTTACAAACAAAAAAACACATTTTCTTACCTTATACAAAAAGAAATTGGACTGTATTTTAAGACAATGAAATACTCTACTAACAAAAAAGCTGTTAGAATTATAAGTATGTCCCTTCAGGTCCTTGTGTAATGTGATATTGTACCCCCAGCCCAGCCCCTAGCCCAATTGTCCATTGTATATTATTCATATATACTTGTGTTCCCACATGTACTTCCTGTATTGATTTGTAAATATATATATATATATATTTTTTAAAGCATGGCTCCCGTTGATGACATCACAGCATTAACTAAATTTTGAAAATAATAATTCACTCTTGAAAGTAATGTAATACATCTTAAAATAACCTTTAAAATAATACATTAAAATAATTGAGGGATTTTCGGTGAAATACATAAAGTATATTTTACACCTGTTACATGTATCTGGTATATACATTGATTAATTATAATACTATTCTCTTCATTTTAAGTTTTGCAGTTGGAATTACTGAAGGTGTTTTCAGTGTAACTTTTTGGACGACATGGGACCCATTATGCCGGGCTAAAACCAAACACCGTGTTCCACAGTAAGAACATTATACCAACGGTCAAGCATGGTGGTGGTAGAGTGATGGATTGGGGATGCTTTGCTGCCTCAGGACCTGGACGACTTGCCTTAATAGAAGGAACCATCATGTCTGCTCTGTATCAGAGAATTCTACAGGAGAATGTCAGGCCATCAGTCAGGAAGCTGAAACACAGCTGGGTCACGCAGCAAGACAATGATCCAAAACACACAATCAACTCTACATGAAAATGGTTAAAAAGCAACACATTTGAAGTGTTTTAATGGCCTAGTCAAAGTCCAGACCTAATCCCAATTGAGAGGTTGTGGCAGGACTTGAAACGAGCTGTTCATGCTTGAAAACCCATAAATGTCACTAAGTTGAAGTAGCTAAAGGTGGCACAACCAGTTATTGAGTGTAAGGGGCCAATTACTTTTTCACACAGGGAATTGTGGGTGTTGAATAACTTAGTTTATGAAATGAAGGAAGTAAGAATGTCATTGTTGTGTTATTTGTTAATTCAGGTTAACTTTTTCAAATAAAAGGTTTTGGTTGAAGATCTGATAACAGTACGTATCACAAGTATGCAAAAGTAGAGAAAATGGCAATACCAGTCAAAAGTTTGGACACACCTACACATTCCAGGGGTTTTCTTTATTTGAACTATTTTCTACATTGTAAAATAATAGTGAAGACATCAACACTATGAAATAACACATATGGAATCATGTAGTAACCAAAAAAGTGTTCAACAAATCAAAATATATTTTACATTTGAGATTCTTCAAAATAGCCACACTTTGCCTTGATGACAGCTTTGCACACTCTTGGCATTCTCTCAACCAGCTTCATGAGGTAGTCACCTGGAATTCATTTCAATAAACAGGTGTGCCTTGTTAAACGTTCATTTGTGGAGTTTCTTTCCTTCTTAATGCGTTTGAGCCAATCAGTTGTGTTGTGACAAGGTAAGGGTGGTATACAGAAGATAGCCCTATTTGGTCAAAGCCCAAGTCCATATTATGGAAAGAACAGATCAAATAATCAAAGAGAAATGACAGTCCATCCTTACTTTAAGACCTGAAGGTCAGTCAATCTGGAACATTTAAAGAACTTTGAAAGTTTCTTTTAAGTGCAGTCGCAAAAACCATCAAGCGCTATGATGAAACTGGCTCTCATGAGGACCACCACAGGAAAGGAAGACCCAGAGTTACCTCTGCTGCAGAGGATAAGTTCATTAGAGTTACCAGCCTCAGAAATTGCAGCCGAAATAAATGCAGACACATCTCAACATCAACTGTTCAGAGGAAACTGCTTAAATCAGTCCTTCACGTTCGAATTGCTGCAAAGAAACCACTACTAAATGACACCAATAAGAAGAAGAGATTTGCTTGGGCCAAGAAACATGAGCAATGAACATTAGACCAGTGGAAATCTGTTCTTTGGTCTGATGAGTCCAAATGTGAGATCTTTGGTTCCAACCGCTGTGTCTTTGTGAGACACTGGTGACACTGTCTGTGATTTATTTAGAATTAAAAGGCATACTTAACCAGCATGGCTACCACAGAATTCTGCAGCGATACGACATCCCATCTGGTTTGCGCTTTCCTTTTCAACTGGATAATGACCCAAAACACACCACCAGGTTGTGTAAGGGCTATTTGACAAAGATGGGGAGTGATGGAGTGCTGCATCAGATGACCTGGTCTCCACAATCACCCAACCTCAACCCAGTTGAGATAGTTTGGGATGAGTTGGACCGCAGCCAACAAGTGCTCAGCATATGTGGGAACTCCTTCAAGACTGTTGGAAAAGCATTCCTCATGACGATGGTTGAGAGAATGCCAAGTGTGCAAAGATGTCATCAAGGCAAAGGGTGGCTACTCTGAAGAATCTAAACTATATTTTGATTTGTTTAAAAAAATGTTGGTTACTACATGATTCCATATGTGTTACTTCATAGTTTTGATGTCTTCACTACAATGTAGAAAATAGTAACAATAAAGAAAAACCCTTGAATGAGTAGGTGCGTGCAAACTTTTGACTGGTACTCGTGTACATTTATTTTGCCAAGCTTGCACATGCAACGCGATCGGTGTGGTCAGAAGTAAAATAACAACCCAATGTTTATATCCCAGGACAAATTAGCTGGCAACAGCAAGCTACATTTCTATAAATGTTTAATGCTTTTCGACCTGTCACCAAATTAATATAGTTAGTTCAGAGTTTGTTTTGATATTTCAACCTGCATGTCCTGATCATGTTTGGTGTGGGTGGACAAAAATCAGCAAGCACGCGAGTGGTCTGGTCAGCATGTTAGGCCGATGCAGTGCTAGAGGTGTCACTACAGATCCGGGTCTGATCCCGGGTTGTGTCGCAGCCGGCCGCGACCGGGAGACCCATGAGGCGGCGCACAATTGGCCCAGCGTTGTCCGGGTTAGGGGAGGGTTTGGGATGTCCTTGTCCCATCGCGCTCTAGCGACTCCTGTGGCGGGCCGGGCGCAATGCACGCTGACAGTCGCCAGTTGGACGGTGTTTCTTCCGACACATTGTTTGGCTTCCAGGTTATGCGGTCAGTGTGTCAAGAAGCAGTGCGGTTTGGCAGGGTCGTGTTTTGGAGGACGCATGGCTCTCTAGCTTCGCCTCTCCCAAGTCCGTACGGGAGTTGCAGCGATGGGACAAGACTAACTACCAATTTGGATATCACGAAAAAGGGGTAAAAAATTAACTATTTACAAATGAAGCATTTGTGCTTATTGAATCTGCCAGATCAGAGGCAGTAAGGATGAGCAGGGATGGAAAAGGGGGATACCTAGTCAGTTGTCCAACTGAATGTATTCAACTGAAATGTGTCTTCCGCATTTAATCCAACCCCTCTGAATCAGAGAGGTGCGGGGGGCTGCCTTAATCGACATCCACGTCTTTGGAGCCCGGGGAACTGCCTTGCTCAGGGGCAGAACGACACATTTTTACCTTGTCAGCTCGGGGATTCGATCCATCAACCTTCCGGTTACTGGCCTAACGCTCTTACCACTAGATAAGTGTGTGAATTGGACCATTTTTCTGTCTTGCTAACAAGTAGTTTTGGGTGTCAGGGAAAATGGATGGAGTAAAAAGTACTTTATTTTCTTTAGGAATGTAGTGGAGTGAAAGTTGTCAAATAGATAGTGAAGTACAGTACACAATAATAACTGTATATGTGGCTGTCATTTTAGATATGCTGGTCTGGTGAGGATCTCGATATGTGGCTTCTGCTGTAGAAAGCGTTACATGGAGGGCATCGCCGTGTATCTGACCCATGACCTTAGCCTGCTGCGCCTCATCGAGACCTTCTCTGAGAGCGCGCCACAGCTTGTCCTCATGATTACCATCATCATCCAGAGGGGAATGGTGGAGCCCATTACAAGTACGTAAAAGCAAACATAGAATTACTTAGAACACAAAGACCTAGAGGTACAGTTGAAGTCAGAAGTTTACATACTTAGGTTGGAGTCATTAAAACTCGTTTTTCAACCACGCCACAAATTTCTTGTTAACAAACTATAGTTTTGGCAAGTCAGTTAGGACATCTACCTTGTGCATGACACAAGTAATTTTTCCAACAATTGTTTACAGACAGATTATTTGACTTATAATTCACTGTATCACAATTCCAGTGGGTCAGAAGTTTACATACACTAATTTGACTGTGCCTTTAAACAGTTTGGAAAATTCCAGAAAATTATGTCATGGCTTTAGAAGCTTCTGATAGGCTAATTGACATCATTTGAGTCAATTGGAGGTGTACCTGTGGATGTATTTCAAAGCCTACCTTCAAACTCAGTGCCTCTTTGCTTGACATCATGGGAAAATCAAAAGAAATCAGCCAAGTCCTCAGAAAAAACATTGTAGACCTCCACAAGTCTGGTTCATCCTTGGGAGCAATTTCCAAATGCCTGAAGATACCACGTTCATCTGTACAAACAATAGTACGCAGGTATAAACACCATGGGACCACGCAGCCGTCATACCGCTCAGGAAGGAGACACGTTCTGTCTCCTCGAGCTGAACGTACTTTGGTGCGAAAAGTGCAAATCAATCCCAGAACAACAGCAAAGAACCTTGTGAAGATGCTGGAGGAAACAGGTACAAAAGTATTTATATCCACAGTAAAACGAGTCCTATATCGACATAACCTGAAAGGCCGCTCAGCAAGGAAGAAGCCACTGCTCCAAAACCACCATAAAAAAGCCAGACTACGGTTTGCAACTGCACATGGGGACAAAAATCGTACTTTTTGGAGGAATGTCCTCTGGTCTGATGAAACAAAAATAGAACTGTTTGGCCATAATGACCATTGTTATGTTTGGAGGAAAAAGGGGGAGGCTTGCAAGCCGAAGAACACCATCCCAGCCGTGAAGCACGGGGATGGCAGCATCATGTTGTGGGGGAATTAAAATTATGTGGATATATTGAAGCAACATCTCAAGTCATCAGTCAGTAAGTTAAAGCTTGGTCGCAAATGGGTCTTCCAAATGGACAATGACCCCAAGCATACTTCCAAAGTTGTGGCAAAATGGCTTAAGGACAACAAAGTCAATGTATTGGAGTGGCCATCACAAAGCCCTGACCTCAATCCTATCGAAAATTTGTGGTCAGAACTGAAAAAGCGTGTGCAAGGAGACCTACAGACCTGACTCAGTTACACCAGCTCTGTCAGGAGGAATGGGCCAATATTCGCCCAACTTATTGTGGGACGCTTGTGGAAGGCTACCCAAAACGTTTGACCCAAGTTAAACAATTTAAAGGCAAAGCTACCAAATATTAATTGAGTGTATGTGAACTTCTGACCCACTGAGAATGTGATGAAAGAAATAAAAGCTGAAATAAATAATTCTCTCTTCTATTATTCTGAATCTGCACATTCTTAAAATAAAGTGGTGATCTTAACTGACATAAGACAGGGAATTTTTACTAGGATTAAATGTCAGGAATTGTGAAATTGAGTTGAAGTGTATTTGGCTAAGATGTATGTAAACTTCTGACTTCAACTGTATATCTGGATATAAGTTATATAGCTTGTAACTAGGCCCCAGAATTTTCCAAGGTCTGGCCCTACTCATAATTTAAGAGGTGACTGACTCCAGATCTGATGATACATTTGTATAATTCCTTTCATTGACAGTTTACTTGATATAACATCCTGAATTTGTTTTTTTCTCTCCCCCAGTCTTGAAGGCACTTGGTTCAGTGTCTGCCATCGCCGTAAGCGTTACCATGTACCATCGCTCCCTGCGTTCCTTCCTCCCAGACAAGGCCAAGCAGGGCTGGAGCTCCTCAGTGGTCTACTTCATGTGGAACCTGCTCCTGATTGGTCCACGTGTGGCAGCAGTCGCCCTCTTCGCCTCGGTCTTCCCCTGCTTCATCGCTGCCCACTTCCTGTCTTCCTGGATGGTTCTATTTTTTGTCGCCTGGCAACTGAAGACAGACTTCATGGACAGCGGCGGCGGAGAATGGCTCTACCGGGCCACCGTAGGTCTCATCTGGTACTTCAGCTGGTTCAGCATAGTGGAGGGGCACACCAGGCAGCGGAGCACCATCTACCACACCTGGATAGGAGTGGATATTGGGATGCTTTGTGGTTTTTGGGTGTGGCAGATGATGAAGAACCCTCCATATTTTGAACTGCCACTAGATCCCTATGTCATCTTTGTCATTATGATCTTACTCTACATAGCTGGGCTCTGTCTCAAGGTGATATACTACAAGTTCTGTCACCCAAAGATTACAAAGCTGGGAGAAGTCGATCTGAGGTTGGAGCTGGTGGGGGTCTCCCAAAATGGGAAAGATGAAGTTGACTTTAGGTTTATGGGTCAAACAGAACGTCCGGAACCGCCCGTCAGGTTCAATAAAAGGATGAGGAATTTAGCTGATAACTTTTACTCTTAATCCGGATGATGAGATCCCTCCTACACATTGAAAAGACTATGGGCTCATTCAACATTATAGCTGACAAACCCAGCCAGGCAACTGCCAACTGACTGATCTACAAATTACGTTGGATCATAAATAACTACTCATTATTTGTAGATCAGTAACAATTTATCCACAATGACTAAAAGGTCTGTCTGTTTGCAATCCATCCTTGTACTTGATTGATGAATTAAGGTCAGTAATTAGTAAGGATCTCCCCTCACCTGGTTGTCTAGGTCTTAATTGAAACCAAAAACCCACACTCGGCCCTCCGTGGAATGAGTTTTACACCCCTGCCCTACTTAAATGAACCATCTCTACAGCTTGAAACACTGAGAAATGTTGACGCTTTCATTGGAATGGAGAAGATTTTTTTTTTATATAAATGTATGCATTCACTACTGTAGGTCGCTCTGGATAAGAGCGTCTGCTAAATGACTAAAATGTAAACGTAGACAAGGATGGCGATACTAGACAGTTCTGTTTGGCACTGTGCATTTCTAATATGAAGGTAAACAGTAATGTTTATCGTGGTCATGAACTTGTGTTATTAATGTGATCTCGTGAGAACAGCTAACCAGGGTTACTTATTGACAGTGGTGGAAAAAGTACTAAATTGTCATACTTTAGTAAACGTAAAGATACCTTAATAGAAAATGACTCAAGTAAAAGTGAGTCACCCAGTAAAATCCTACTTCAGTAACTCTAGAAGTATTTGGTTTGAAATATTCCAAAGTAAATGGAATTGCTAAAATATACTTAAATGTCAAAAGTAAAAGTTTAAATAATTTCAAATTCATTATTACGCAAACCAGACAATGTTTTTAGTTATAGATAGCCAGGGGCACACCAACACTCAGACATCATTTACAAACGAAGCATGTGTGTTTAGTGAGTCCGCCAGATCAGGTAGTAGGGATGACCAGGGATGTTCTCTTGATAAGTGTGTGAATTGGACCATTTTCCTGTCAAAATGTAACGAGTACTTTTGGGTGTCAGGGAAAACATATGTAATAAAAATAGGCAAAAAGATACCACAGAAAACTACTTAAGTAAAAATACTTTAAAGTACTACTTAAGTACTTTGCACCACTGCTTCCTGAAATGTTAGCAGGGCATGGACTCTGTCAGGACTAGATGGTAAAAACCTTGAGGGGATGTGAGAATGTAATTTTAACAGTGCGGTTGGGGTGGCCAGTTCTGAGTGAATGTGCCAATGTCCTCAGTGTTTGTGTGCAGTGTGCTGGACTGTCTGGTTTCATGTGTGTGATGTGAATGTGATCCTTTTTGTACAGTGATGCCAAAGGCAAAATAAAAACAATTAAAAAATGTCCATACAGGTGATGAAGCACTTTGGAAGATGACGTATAATCTTATTGCTAATTCACAGCAGAGTGTACGCAATTGCAAAACACTGACAATGAAACCAGGCACCTTCAAAAGTACTTTTATTTGTATTTACACTACCATCAGTATTCTTAATGTACACAAGACAACCTTATTGGGCCTTCAACAGTGTTCCGGTCCCATACAAAAAAACTGCGGTGGGAAACCACATTCCACTCAGTTATACACTACATGACCAAAAGTATGTGGACACCTGCTCGTCAAACAACTCATTCCAAAATCATGAGCATTAATATGGAGTTGATCCCCCCCTTTGCTGCTAGAACAACCTCCACTCTTCTGGGAAGGCTTTCCACTAGATGTTGGAATATTGCTGTGGGGACTTGCTTCCATTCAGCCACAAGAGCATTAGTGAGATCGGACACTGGTGTTCGACGATTAGGCCTGGCTCGCAGTCGGCGTTCCAATTCATCCCAAAGGTGTTCGATGGGGTTGAGGTCAGAGCTCTGTGCAAGGCAGTCAAATTCTGCCACACCGATCTCGACAAACCATTTCTGTATGGACCTTGCTTTGTGCACAGGGGCATTGTCATGCTGAAACAGGAAAGGGTCTTCACCAAACTGTTGCCACAAAGTTCGAAGCACAGAATTGTCTAGAATGACAATTCCACCAAACTTTACAGTTGGCACTAATCATTCGGGCAGGTAGCGCCAAACCCAGATTCATCTGTCGGACTGCCAGATGGTGAAGCGTGATTCATCACTCAAGAGAACGCGTTTCCACTACTCCAGAGGCCAATGGCAGCGAGCTCCACACCACTCCAGCAGACGCTTGGCATTGCGCATGGTGATCTTAGGCTTGTGTGCCATGGAAAACTATCTCATGAAGTTCCCGACAAACAGTTATTGTACTGACATTGCTTCCAGAGGCAGTTTGGAACTTGGTAGTGAGTATTACAACCAAGGACAGACGATTTTTACACGAGTCAGCATAGCGGTCCTGTTCTATGAGCTCGTGTGACCACTTCACGGCTGAGCCGTTGTTGCTCCTAGACGTTTCCACTTCACAATAACAGCTCTTACAGTTGACTGGGGCAGCTCTAGCAGGGCAGAAACTTGACGAACTGACTTGTTGGAAAGGTGGCATCCTATGACGGTGCCATGTTGAAAGTCACTTAGTTCTTCAGTAAGGCCATTCTACTGTCAATGTTTGTCTATGGATATTGCATGGCTGTGTGCTCGACTTTATACAACTGTCAGCAACGGGTGTGGCTGAAATAGCCAAATCCACTAATTTGAAGGGGAGTCGACATATACTTTTGTATATATAGTGTGTTTCATCATCTTGAGTAGAGCCAAATACATCCCTACAAGCATGAACAAGTTGAGCCAGATGTGTCCCTACAAAGCTATGTACCTTCATAGCTCATTGCATTCGACAGTTGAAATGGTACAAAAAAAAAAAAAAAATGAAAGAAAAAACATTTCCATGACAGCCAACACAGACTGGTCAAAATGCAGACGTACAGAATCACACTTTTTGTTAGCAACAGAGTACTTTACAAAACAGAAACCGTCACTGATAGAAATACTGTAAACATCCGACTACAAAAAAAACGAAATCATACCAACCAAAAGGTGAAAAAGCAACACTAGAGATGTAATCAGCATGACAATGAGCAATAACAGTTTAAATGTTTTTGGTTGGGAGTTGATTGATTTCCATGATGTTAGATATTGAAGATGTGGGTCAGAGGATCAGGCTTGTTCGATCTTATATTCACATCTCTGGAGAAAAAATAAAATAAAAACAGATCGTAATATGAATGTGCAGTCAGTCAATTAAAAACACCGGTCTGTCTTGTCAACTTCACAAAATTCCATGTCCAAGATACTCCTTCCATTCCAAAGAATCTAATTCATCATTTTACAATGCTTACCATCTCTCTCATGTCCCTTAGTGGTACTGCTACACACTGCTTTATATATGTGTCACCAGGTGTATGGTGGATCTGGACACCACTCAAAGTACCATGTGATTGTCTAAGCAGTGAAAGCAAGACACAGTGACAAAGAAAAAAAGGTCAAATAAACTAAAAGGTGGTGAGAGCGGGTTTCACCATGGAAAAGGATGCTCTGACAGAGGACAAGGGTGTGACTCGTCTTGACAGCAGAGCATTTCAGCTGTAACATTTATGTATCGGCAGGACAAATCAAAACAAGAAATAAAAACTGAGCTGTAAAAGGGAGAAGGGAAAACAAATAAATAAATCACAGTAACCATTTCCGTGTTGCTGATGGTTAAAAATAAAACGTTTCAGCAGATTAATGATGGTATAAAAAAAAAGTAGCTGTAGTAAAATAAAAACACTTCAACTAAAGTGTGTAACAGCCATGTTTGATCATGTGTTTAACACATCTGAAGTATTTCCTGTAGAGATGACGCATGTATAGATATATAATATAGAGGGTTGAAAAAAGGCACAGTATGCATATATATATATACAGACACACAAAGAAATACACAAGAAAAACATTCTTACTGGTCAAGCCGTAAGTGTCAAAATGATCGTCATCATCGGGCTCAGTATTGTTCAGTCGTAATCTCACATGGACCAGGGATTCATAACATCAACCCTCTAACCTCCTCTTGACCAGCTACCCCCCCCCCCCCACCTCTCGACCAGCTAACCCCCCCCCCCCCCACCTCTCGACCAGCTAACCCCCCCCCCACCTCTCGACCAGCTAACCCCCCCCCCACCTCTCGACCAGCTAACCCCCCCCCCCACCTCTCGACCAGCTAACCCCCCCCCACCTCTCGACCAGCTAACCCCCCCCCCACCTCTCGACCAGCTAACCCCCCCCGGTGTTTTCCCCCAATATTTATAATAACAAGGGTAGACTGACTGACTACACTGCACACAGTGGCGGTAGACCTATATTTTTTTGAGCAGCCGGTCCCGTACAATCAATAGCACATTTAGAGGTCCCAATACACCACCACTATGAAATAATGGGGTTGTGTGTGAGCCTCACGAATCAAAATGGAGGAAAATCAATTGGAGATTGATTCTACAACAGAGACATAGAAACATTTCCATTTATCAATGACAACACTTGAGCTTTTGTGACGCAAATTATCCGTCATGTTGTGACAATCTAGACCACCTTGGCCAGACAAATCTCCTGTGACTTCTTGGTCTAACATCATTTCCAGTATTGAACAATAACATAACAATTCCACTGTATCTAATATAACTTGTGATTGCATTGTGCGATTTGCCATCCCTTCCAGTCAACTGCTTTTAAAAAAAAATACTCATTGTCAAGTTAAGTCTCTTTGCAGGAATTCAAGGACACGGGGTAACTGTTCCTCAGAGCACAGCCCTACAAGGGGAGGTTTCTTCGACAGGTTATGTAGACATGTTCACATCAGCGTCTCGCTGAAGAAGATGCACATTGTTTTGAAGGCCCATCCTTGGTTTCTTAGGAGGTAAATGTATAGAAAGGCCTGGTTTGGCTGTTCTCACAGAAAGGCCTGGTTTGGCTGTTCTCACCGAAAGGCCTGGTTTGGCTGTTCTCACCGAAAGGCCTGGTTTGGCTGTTCTCACAGAAAGGCCTGGTTTGGCTGTTCTCACAGAAAGGCCTGGTTTGGCTGTTCTCACAGAAAGGCCTGGTTTGGCTGTTCTCACAGAAAGGCCTGGTTTGGCTGTTCTCACAGAAAGGCCTGGTTTGGCTGTTCTCACAGAAAGGCCTGGTTTGGCTGTTCTCACAGAAAGGCCTGGTTTGGCTGTTCTCACAGAAAGGCCTGGTTTGGCTGTTCTTATGATTAACTACATAGTAACCTGGCGTCCTTGATATCATGCAGTCGAATTCAGGTTAGTTAGGGTCTTCATGGAGTCCTTCTGACCACACATCAGCTTGTTATGTAAAAAGACCACAGAAGTCAGTTAGGCTGTTGAAGTCTGACACAGTGGAGAGGTCAGGACAGCGGAGGTCTCTATGGAGAACACGTCAGTACTGTTAGTGAACTAGTGGAAAGGTTACATCCAGAAGGTCAATTGAAGGTCATTCTTAAGTAGCCATCTAATCATATGCTTTGAAAAGACAAATTATTACCAACCCTCATCAATGATACCTCAGTCATTTGGAATTTAATGCTTTGGAATGAGTGCAAAACAACCTTTTAAAAATACAAATTATAAAAAAAAACATTCGAAGTGACATTATCCTTTCATGAATAGCTACCCTACAGAAAGAGAAATAGGAAAAGTCTAAGCTCTAAACAACCAGAAGTGTCCGTCCGGGATGCCTGACAGGGCTGCAGACCTTTGCTTTAGTCGATCCACTAACAAAAGGCTACGTCCCAAATGGCACCCTTTTCCCTATGCAGTGCACTAGGCCCTATCAAAACGTAGTGCACTACATTGGCACCCTATTCCCTATGTAGTGCACTACGTTTGATAGGGCCTAGTGCTCTCATCAAAAAAATGGTGCACTGCATAGGAAAAAGGGTGTCATTTGGGATGCAGACAGAGAGAGAACAGAGGAAAACAGCCTGTGGTTTCTGGAGCCAGAGACTACAGACACTTCGGGGGAAAATGATATGGGACTGGTCTTAATTTTAGTCATGTCCTGCCTGTCGGTGTCGGTCAGTGGGTCGCTGCTGCTGCTATGCCCCAGTGATCAGGCTCAGTCTTTAGAAGATAGCTGCCATATGGAGAGTGTTGCTGGGGAGGAGCTCTACATCAGAGAGTAGGTCTGTCTGTCCAGTCTGCTTCCCAGCCACTGACACCCCCAAAGTCCACCTCAGATCAGTCCACGGCCATCACACGGGGAAAAGAGAGACACAGAGCCAGCAGGTGTTTGAGGGCAGGTGTGTTTGAGGGCTGGTGTGGAGCTGAGGACATAATAATGTCACTCCACAAGCGAACAGAAGGGTTGGGGGTTGGGGGATGGACCGACCAAGTTTCCCTTTGTGTCTAACCTCCATTCCTTCCGCTCTACAGGAAGTCTAGTTCCAGGGCTTGATGGAGGGATACCAGGTCCCCGTGGGTGGTGATACGCCAGAAAGGCATGTTGTGCTGCAAAGAGAGGAGGGAGACGGCATGAAGAACCACCAGTCAAATCAATACTCCAAGACTTATTTACTGCAGTGCTGAGTGTAAGTGGTGAATAGCAGAAGTACTTGGGGTCCTGATTCCGAGCCCGAATTAAGCGCATAAATGGAACATAATTCCTTTTTTTAATACACATTCTGACCTGGAATTTAAGATTAAGAGTAGCATGCTATTCACCCGCTATTCGTTCAGGGTGAAGATCTAAGAAATGAAAAGGTGTGTCTACAGATATACTGTATTCTGACCTTGACTTCATTTTATTATAAATTCCACCGCCTTCACGTGTGAGGAAACCATGAATAAGATTGAGCAAACCTACCGGCTCCAAGTGGAAAAGGCATCTACTTTATGTTTTTTTGCGCTTAAAATAACAGCATTCTCCATGCACGGTAACATATAATAGATAAGAGATATTGATAAGACCTAGGTAAATGAGTAATCCATTTGGAGAAGGGGATTGTAAATACACAAAGCAATTGTTTTAGATGATTTGTCCTGATGATCCCCGGAGATGAATGTGAAACCATTTTATATGGAAGCAAACTGAAAATCATATCAACATGCCGTGTATTGCGGACCCTTTTCCACAGTGAAATAGGCTATAAAATAGCTGTGCTGTTACTCAGAATTGTAATTGTGTGCCCTCATAATTTGCGTGGATTAAATTTGGACACCCAAGTTATTGGCTTCTGTAGGGCTGAACCTGCTGAGTTGATGTATACACATTCAAATGTTTTAATTATGCCCAGGTTTTTCTCCGCTTTATTTTACAATTTGTATCATGTTAAATATTAGCCACTATCCGGGAGCCACCATCAGTAATAGCCACAATCATTTAGAACTGCCACTTTAGTGTTAGTTTTAAATGTGCAGCTTACATTTAGCATCATTCCATTCTGTTGACCTTTCCTTCCTCTGTGTAGTTGTTCCTGAGGGTCACTAGCATGAGTGGATCATATTAGATCATGTTGTGCAATAATTTGGGACATGTAGCCTATTGGGATCATTATGGAACTGAGACCACATGTAACAGTTTAAACCTGGAATCAGGGCCTTGGCGAACAGCAGAAGTACTTGGCGGACAGCAGAAGTACTTGGCGGACAGCAGAAGTACTTGGCGGACAGCAGAAGTACTTGGCGGACAGCAGAAGTACTTGGCGGACAGCAGAAGTACTTGGCGGACAGCAGAAGTACTTGGCGGACAGCAGAAGTACTTGGCGGACAGCAGAAGTACTTGGCGGACAGCAGAAGTACTTGGCGGACAGCAGAAGTACTTGGCGGACAGCAGAAGTACTTGGCGGACAGCAGAAGTACTTGGCGGACAGCAGAAGTACTTGGCGGACAGCAGAAGTACTTGGCGGACAGCAGAAGTACTTGGCGGACAGCAGAAGTACTTGGCGGACAGCAGAAGTACTTGGCGAACAGCAGAAGTACTTGGCGAACAGCAGAAGTACTTGACGAACAGCAGAAGTACTTGGCGGACAGCAGAAGTACTTGGCGAACAGCAGAAGTACTTGACATACTGTATGCAACAAAGAATAAATGATTCCCAGCTGTTTGTTCAGTTTTAATAACTTGCCAAAATGCTTTGATCGTACCCTGAGAATATGCAGTCCTAAAAGCGGTTCCCTAATGCACTAAGCCTACCTGTTTTGCTGCGAATTCCTCATCACGGCCGTCTCCAATCACCACATAGGTCACATTCTTCCCAAAGCGAGAGACGATGCGCTCAAAGCAGCTTTCTTTCCCTGCGGAAAGACCACAGGACAAGCAACTGGAGTTAATATATTTCATCCAATTTGGATCAAACACAAATATTTCAAAGGTATACTTCGGAATTTTGGCAATGGGGCCCTGTATCTACTTCTCCAGAGTCAGATGAACTCTTGGATACCATTTTTAAGTCTCTTGTGTCCAGTATGAAGGAAGTTAGAGGTAGTTTCACGAGCCAATGCTAACTAGCGTTAGCGCAATGACTGGAAGTCTATGGTATCTGCTAGCATGCTAGTAGATAAAGGGCCACATTGTGATTTTGGAAAAGTATCCATTTAAACCCAACAGCTAAGTTAAACATCTGTTAAGGTCAGTGTGTGTGCGGTTTGGTTTACCTATCTTGGTGGCGCTGTAGATGTTCTCTATGGGGAAGACGTCCCCAAGGCCATAGAGCAACACTTTGGCCAGAGCAGGCACCAGCTGGGTGGTCGTCACCAGGACATTCATACACTTACCCCTGTGGACACACATACGGACACGTGAGAGAAGAGGAAGGACCTAAATAAAAATATCAAGTTAAAAACTGGAAGATGAGAATAAACTCTCTAAATGTCAAACTCACTGAGCTGACCTGGACTGGATAAGCAGCAAGGATTTGAGTGCTGTGCTGAGCCAGGCGTCCGTCATATTCTCCATCTCAGACTGGAGCCGGAGGAGCAGCTCCCTCTTCATGGGACTCAGCAGGCCTGGAGGAGAGAGAGGTTAGAGGTTAGAGGCGTTTCTACCCCAGCAGGCCTGGAGGAGAGAGAGGTTAGAGGCGTTTCTACCCCAGCAGGCCTGGAGGAGAGAGAGGTTAGAGGCGTTTCTACCCCAGCAGGCCTGGAGGAGAGAGAGGTTAGAGGCGTTTCTACCCCAGCAGGTCTGGAGGAGAGAGAGGTTAGAGGCGTTTCTACCCCAGCAGGCCTGGAGGAGAGAGAGGTTAGAGGCGTTTCTACCCCAGCAGGCCTGGAGGAGAGAGAGGTTAGAGGCGTTTCTACCCCAGCAGGCCTGGAGGAGAGAGAGGTTAGAGGCGTTTCTACCCCAGCAGGCCTGGAGGAGAGAGAGGTTAGAGGCGTTTCTACCCCAGCAGGCCTGGAGGAGAGAGAGGTTAGAGGCGTTTCTACCCCAGAAGGCCTGGAGGAGAGAGAGGTTAGAGGCGTTTCTACCCCAGCAGGCCTGGAGGAGAGAGAGGTTAGAGGCGTTTCTACCCCAGCAGGCCTGGAGGAGAGAGAGGTTAGAGGCGTTTCTACCCCAGCAGGCCTGGAGGAGAGAGAGGTTAGAGGCGTTTCTACCCCAGCAGGCCTGGAAGAGAGAGAGGTTAGAGGCGTTTCTACCCCAGCAGGCCTGGAGGAGAGAGAGGTTAGAGGCGTTTCTACCCCAGCAGGCCTGGAGGAGAGAGAGGTTAGAGGCGTTTCTACCCCAGCAGGCCTGGAGGAGAGAGAGGTTAGAGGCGTTTCTACCCCAGCAGGCCTGGAGGAGAGAGAGGTTAGAGGCGTTTCTACCCCAGCAGGCCTGGAGGAGAGAGAGGTTAGAGGCGTTTCTACCCCAGCAGGCCTGGAGGAGAGAGAGGTTAGAGGCGTTTCTACCCCAGCAGGCCTGGAGGAGAGAGAGGTTAGAGGCGTTTCTACCCCAGCAGGCCTGGAGGAGAGAGAGGTTAGAGGCGTTTCTACCCCAGCAGGCCTGGAGGAGAGAGAGGTTAGAGGCGTTTCTACCCCAGCAGGCCTGGAGGAGAGAGAGGTTAGAGGCGTTTCTACCCCAGCAGGCCTGGAGGAGAGAGAGGTTAGAGGCGTTTCTACCCCAGCAGGCCTGGAGGAGAGAGAGGTTAGAGGCGTTTCTACCCCAGCAGGCCTGGAGGAGAGAGAGGTTAGAGGCGTTTCTACCCCAGCAGGCCTGGAGGAGAGAGAGGTTAGAGGCGTTTCTACCCCAGCAGGCCTGGAGGAGAGAGAGGTTAGAGGCGTTTCTACCCCAGCAGGCCTGGAGGAGAGAGAGGTTAGAGGCGTTTCTACCCCAGCAGGCCTGGAGGAGAGAGAGGTTAGAGGCGTTTCTACCCCAGCAGGCCTGGAGGAGAGAGAGGTTAGAGGCGTTTCTACCCCAGCAGGCCTGGAGGAGAGAGAGGTTAGAGGCGTTTCTACCCCAGCAGGCCTGGAGGAGAGAGAGGTTAGAGGCGTTTCTACCCCAGCAGGCCTGGAGGAGAGAGAGGTTAGAGGCGTATCTACCCCAGCAGGCCTGGAGGAGAGAGAGGTTAGAGGCGTTTCTACCCCAGCAGGCCTGGAGGAGAGAGAGGTTAGAGGCGTTTCTACCCCAGCAGGCCTGGAGGAGAGAGAGGTTAGAGGCGTTTCTACCCCAGCAGGCCTGGAGGAGAGAGAGGTTAGAGGCGTTTCTACCCCAGCAGGCCTGGAGGAGAGAGAGGTTAGAGGCGTTTCTACCCCAGCAGGCCTGGAGGAGAGAGAGGTTAGAGGCGTTTCTACTCCAGCAGGCCTGGAGGAGAGAGAGGTTAGAGGCGTTTCTACCCCAGCAGGCCTGGAGGAGAGAGAGGTTAGAGGCGTTTCTACCCCAGCAGGCCTGGAAGAGAGAGAGGTTAGAGGCGTTTCTACCCCAGCAGGCCTGGAGGAGAGAGAGGTTAGAGGCGTTTCTACCCCAGCAGACCTGGAGGAGAGAGAGGTTAGAGGCGTTTTTACCCCAGCAGGCCTGGAGGAGAGAGAGGTTAGAGGCGTTTCTACCCCAGCAGGCCTGGAGGAGAGAGAGGTTAGAGGTGTTTCTACCCCAGCAGGCCTGGAGGAGAGAGAGGTTAGAGGTGTTTCTACCCCAGCAGGCCTGGAGGAGAGAGATGAGCACGACGCAACGCGGAGTGCCTGGATACAGCCCTTAGCCGTGGTACACTATATTTACAAAAGTATGTGGACACCCCTTGAAATTAGTGGATTCTTCTATTTGAGCCACACCCTTTGCTGACAGGTGTATAAAATCAAGAACACAGCCATCCAATCTCCATAGACAAACATTGGCAGCAGAATAGCCTCACTGAAGAGCTGTGACTTTCAACATGGCACCGTCATAGGATGCCACCTTTCCAAAAAGTCAGTTTATCAAATTTCTTCCCTGCTAGAGCTGCCCGGTCAACTGTAAGAGCTGTTATTGTGAAGTGGAAACGTCTAGGAGCAACAAGAGCTCAGTCCCAAAGTGGTAGGCCACACAAGCTCACAGAACGGGCCCGCCGAGTGCTGAAGGGCGTAAAAATCGTCTGTCCTCGGTTGCAACACTCACTACCGAGTTCCAAACTGCATCTGGAAGCAACGTCAGCACAATAACTGTTAGTCTGGAGCTTCATGAAATGGGTTTCCAGCCGCACACAATCCTAAGGTAACCATACGCAATGCCAAGTGGTGGTATAAAAGCTTGCTGGCATTGGACTCTGGAGCAGTGGAAACACGTTCTCTGGAGTGATGAATCACGCTTCACCATCTGGCAGTTTGACGAAGAAATCTGGGTTTGGCAGATGCCAGAAGAACACCTGCTCGAATGCATAGTGCCAACTGTAAAGTTTGGTGGTGGAGGAATAATGGTCTGGGGCTGTTTTTCATGGTTCGGGCTACGCCCCTTAGTTCCAGTGAGGGGAATCTTAACACTGCAGCATACAATGACATTCTTGAACAATTCTGTGCTTCCAACTTTGTGGGAACAGTTTGGTGAAGGCCCTTTCCTGTTTCAGCATGACAATGCCGCCGTGCACACAGCGTGGTCCATACAGAAATGGTTTGTCGAGATCGTTGTGGAAGAACTTGACTGGCCTGCACAGAGCCCTGACCTCAACCCCATCGAACACCTTTGGGATGAATTGGAACACCGACAGCGAGCCAGGCCTAATCGACCAACATCAGTGCCCAACCTCACTAATGCTCGTGGCTGAATGGAAGCCAGTCTTCACAGCAATGTTCCAACATCTAGTGGAAAGCCTTCCCAGAAGAGTCGAGGCTCTGATAACAGCAAAGGGGGGACCAACTCCATATTAATGCCCATGATTTTAGAATGAGATGTTCGATGAGCAGGTGTCCACATATACGGTCTGACCTAAATAAAAATATCAAGTTAAAAACTGGAAAATGAGAATAAACTGTGGTGGCACCCCCACCACTGGGGCCGTTAAAGCCATCCGGCAGGAAGTTGTAGGCGCTGATAGGAGGAATGAGAGAGACGAGGGATGTGGCTAGTTAGGAGAGATAGATGTTTGGTCATATAGTGAATATTGGCCATATACCACAAACCTTCAAGGTGCCTTATTGCTATTATAAACTGGTTATCAATGTAATTAGAACAGTAAAAATAAATGTTTCGTCATACCCTTTCAGCCAATCAGAATTCAGGGCTCGAAACATCCAGTTTATAAATAGTTTTTAACCACCCCTGGATGGGAGACCAGACGCTTCTGGAAGTGGTGATGACGGACGACCAATATATAAATCCCAGTGCCCCAGGGCAGTGATTGGGGACATTGTCCTGTGTAGGTTGCAGTCTTTCGGATTGGACGTTTAACGGTTGTCCTGACTCTCTGTGGTCACTAAAGATCCCATGCCACTTATCATAGAGTAGGGGTGTTAACCCCTGGTGTCCTGGCTAAATTCCCAATCTGGCCTTTAACCCATCATGGCCACCTAATCATCCCCAGTTTACATTTGGCTCAATCAACCCCTGTAACTATTCCCCAGGTTGTTGCTGTAAATGAGTGTTCAGTCAACTTGCCGGGTTAAATAAAATAAAAAAATATATATATATAAAAATCAGGATTTGATAGATTACTAGATAAATGTCTGGATAGATTCTAGATACCAGTATGCAACTGGAATCCTCCGCTTGGAGTATAACAAGTATGTTATTCCTTCAAAAACATGAATACTCTTCCAGGAAATATGATGACAGAGAAAAGCACACAGAGGCACATGTTTTTTATTTGAACACATAATTTGCTAACTAACATCTCATAGTCATAAAGTAGATTAACATTGTAGCAACTATTTAAAATGTAACTCGTGAGGACTGTGGACATTATGCCATAAGGGTTTCCCAGAAAGTCCCAGTCAGGTGATTATTTAGAATTTGAACACAAATACAGTTGACACGCATCTCACCTCCCACGTTCCCTTTGTATCCGTTGTAGATCTCCCTCAGGCGACGATAACGGAAGGCCAGTTTCCTCATCCACTCCACCCCGCCCTGTACTCCTGTGGTGGCACCTCCACCACTGGGGCCGTTAAAGCCATCCGCCAGGAAGTTGTAGGCGCTGATAGGAGGAATGAGAGAGAGAGACGAGGGATGTGGCTAGTTAGGAGAGATAGATGTTTTGTATGTTGCTAGTTAGGAAAGTAGGGACTCTGCTGGTGGACATAAAAGCATTATTACATTGGACTATCATCATCATCATACAGAGAGGTTTGTATGTGACCTCTGAACAAAAGGAGGGTATCTGAATGTCTTGGGTGTTGACAGTAGCGTCAGACACACCTCAGATCCTGTCCGTTGTCATCAGAGGCTACGTCTTCAACATGGACCTGATCACACTCCTAAGATGAGAAAAGGAAAGGGGGGCGGTGTCAACCATTTAGTCGAAAATCGTCACCATTCAATCCAACATTCAGTCATTCTGTGACACAGTCACTAGCTCACACCAACAACGGCTAATCTAACTGCAACAGCTTTAGAACTTAATTCAACACAAAAACAGTCGCTAGCTGCCACATACTTAGCCTCTTCTGACTGTTAAGCTCTTTGAGAAAGACAGTGAGTCGTCAGGGACAGAGAAGACTATCACTGTAGGTAGCTACCTCCAGGTCATTGAAGAAAAGGTGTGTGTCTGCCAGCTCAAAGATCAGCTCCTCCATCTGAAGGCCCAGGTTCAGCACAGTGTCGGAGTCCTACACAACCCAAACATTCACATCAATAGAAATCTGATCACCCATCAATAGAGAAATGCATCTCTATTATACAGATGTCAGTACAGAGGCTGGATCCTGCACAACCCCAAATACAGAGGAGAGACAGAGGTTAGCAAGAATGGAAAGCCATCTGATCATCTTTAAACTACAAATTAATCTTAATAAAATACAGAGCCTTTCGGGAATTATTCAGACCCATTGACTTGTTCCACATTTTGTTACGTTTACAGACTTATTCTAAAAAATGTCCCTCATCAATGACAAAGCGGAAACAGGTTTTTAGATTTGGAGAAGGGTACAAAAACATTTCTGCAGCATTGAAGGTCCCCAAGAACACAATGGCCTCCATCATTCTTAAATGGAAGAAGTTTGGAACCACCAAGACTCTTCCTAGAGCTGGCCGCCAGTCCAAACTGAGCAATCGGGGGAGAAGGGAATTGGTCAGGGAGGTGACCAAGAACTCGATGGCCACTCTGACAGAGCCCCAGAGTTCCTCTGTGGAGATGGGAGAACCTTCCAGAAGGACAACCATCTCTGCAGCACTCCACCAATCAGGCCTTTATGGTAGAGTGGCCAGACGGAAGCCACTCCTCAGTAAAAGGCACATGACAGCCTGCTTGGAGTTTGCCAAAAGGCACCTAAAGGACTCTCAGACCATGAGAAACAAGATTCTCTGGTCTGATGAAAACCAGGATTCAACTCTATGGTCTGGATGCCAAGCGTCACATCTGGAGGAATCCCTAAGGTGAAGCGTGGTGGTGGCAGCATGCTGTGGGGATGTTTTTCAGTGGCAGGGACTGGGAGACTAGTCAGGATCGAGGCAAAGATGAATGGCGCAAAGTACAGAGAGATCATTGATGAAAACCTGCTCCAGAGCACTCAGGACCTCAGACTGGGGCAAAGGTTCACCTTCCAACAGGACAACGACTCAAAGCACACAGCCAAGACAACGCAGGAGTGGCTTCGGAACAAGTCTCTGAATGTCCTTGAGTGGCCCAGCCAGAGCCCCGACTTGAACCCGATCGAACATCTCTGGAGAGACCTGAAAATAGCTGTGCAGCTACGCTCCCCATCCAACCTGACAGCTTGAGAGGATCTGCAGAGAAGAATTGGAGAAACTCCCCAAATACAGGTGTGCCAAGCTTGTAGCGTCATACCCAAGAAGGTGCTTCAATAAAGTACTGAGTAAAAAGTCTGAATACTTATGTAAATGTGATATTTCAGTTATTGTGTGTAGATTGATGAGGGGGAAAAAAACCAATTGAATCCATTTTAGATTAAGGATGTAACGTAAATGTGGGAAAGGTCAGAATACTTTTCCGAATGCACTGTACTGCCTCGAATAACACGATGGCTCAAAATATGACCCAGTATGATTGTAACATACCTTGCCAAACTTCTGAGAGAAGGACCCAGTGAGCAGAGAGTGGAAAATGATGATAGTTTCATCCAGATCCCACAGAAAGATTCGCTGAAAGAGAGGGGAAGAGGACAAATGGGTCAGTAACTAAGGCATTAAGGGATTCATCAGAAATACATTTTCATGATTCCAGGATCTTATAAAATAACATGAATATATTAAAACAAGAACACATTTTAGTAGAGCAGAGACCTGAGTAGCTGATTCATGTGTTAGTCTGTAGCTATATGGATGAATGGTTGTATATCTGTGTTGATGTGGGCCTTATGGTTACCTCCAGGTCAGCGTCAGTAGGCTGGTTGCTGTCTGATTTCTTGGCCTTCCCCTTGGCCTTCCCAGCTGGGTTCCTCCTCCCTGCCTCATCCTGGTCTAGGGCCCCCATGGGGAGGGCCACACCTGTAGGCAGGGCTACCCCGGTCGGGAGGTTCTCACGTGGGCATGCATCTGAGGTAGAGGGCACAGACATGTTGAAGACTGACAGTTGAAACACTGCACACATAAAGACATTAAACCCTCCATGTTTCTGAAAGTTGAACACCTCAGCCTATATATGGCCTAACAAGCCCATAATCAAGGCAATGTAGAGAACACAAAACAATTTTAACTTCCTACTTGATCCCACAGTGCTATCCATCCAAATATATGTACAAATGCAATGAGCCAGTGGCTATGCTAACTGGTACCACAGTTAGCCAGTGGCTATGCTAACTGGTACCAACAGTAACCAGTGGCTATGCTAACTGGTACCAACAGTAACCAGTGGCTATGCTAACTGGTACCAACAGTAACCAGTGGCTATGCTAACTGGTACCAACAGTAACCAGTGGCTATGCTAACTGGTACCAACAGTAACCAGTGGCTATGCTAACTGGTACCAACAGTAACCAGTGGCTATGCTAACTGGTACCAACAGTAACCAGTGGCTATGCTAACTGGTACCAACAGTAACCAGTGGCTATGCTAACTGGTACCAACGGTAACTAGTAGCTATGGTAACTGGTACCAACGGTAACTAGTAGCTATGGTAACTGGTACCAACGGTAACTAGTAGCTATGGTAACTGGTACCAACGGTAACTAGTAGCTATGGTAACTGGTACCAACGGTAACTAGTAGCTATGGTAACTGGTACCCCAGGTAGCTAGTAGCTATGGTAACTGGTACCCCAGGTAGCTAGTAGCTATGGTAACTGGTACCACAGGTAGCTAGTAGCTATGGTAACTGGTACCACAGGTAGCTAGTAGCTATGGTAACTGGTACCACAGGTAACTAGTAGCTATGGTAACTGGTACCAACGGTAACTAGTAGCTATGGTAACTGGTACCAACGGTAACTAGTAGCTATGGTAACTGGTACCAACGGTAACTAGTAGCTATGGTAACTGGTACCAACGGTAACTAGTAGCTATGGTAACTGGTACCCCAGGTAGCTAGTAGCTATGGTAACTGGTACCACAGGTAGCTAGTAGCTATGGTAACTGGTACCACAGGTAGCTAGTAACTATGGTAACTGGTACCAACGGTAACTAGTAGCCATTGTTATGAGGAACGGCTGATGTACCTGTAGTGCTGGGCAGTCCAGCCAAGGCACTGCCCTCCGTCTTTATAGCTGGATACCCGGCCACACCCATACTGGATCCATTCTCTTCGCTATTGGGCAGCCCGGCGGGGACGTAGCTAAGGGGCGGGGCGTAGTACTGAGGGAACTGGGTCTGGCCCAGAGAGTTTACGTTATAGTTGCTGCTGAACTCCTGCAGCAGGTCAAACACACAGAGACGAGACATGAAGATCAGTGTGAAACAACAAGGATGCATCCCAAATGAGAAACCTTTCTCTACACTGAGTAGACAAAATATTAAGAACACCTGCTCTTTCCATGACATTGACTGACCAGCTGAAAGCTATGATCCCTTATTTATGTCACTTGTTAAATCCGCTCTGATTTCCCTGTTCCAAGCCAGCCGGCCAGTCCTTACCTGGTGAGCCTCTGTAGCTGCGGAAGCACAGGGGATGTTAGTGTACACACTGGATGTAGTGAAACTGGAGCCTGGTGGAGAAAAAACAGACACGTCAAAACATTGGAGAACCCCCAAAAAAATTAAAAACACAGACTGGAATCAATACTTCATCTCATTCTGACTATTCAAGATCCTTCACCCAAGGGTCCGTAGTAGCATCAGTAGTGAAAAGTGCAAGAATACATCTGTTTAAATTCTAGCCTCCTGATAGTTGTGTCCAGTAAACTGCCTGGTTCACACTATGGGACCGATCAGGAATGTGCTGGAACCGATAAGTCTTTTCCAGCACGTAGTGAGATAGATGGCTTGCCTTGGCTGGGGTATGAGCAGTGCACATGGTCTGGGTCTGGCTGGGTTGAGGTATATGCTGATCTGAAGCTGAGAAACCCAGGCTGGACAACAGAGGGTGCTGCATCAGGCAGCCCCGTCTCTGACTTAATACCTGGCCACATAGCACCTGAGGGAGGGAGGGAGGGAGCGAGCGAGCGAGCGAGCAAAAGGAGGTAGAACGGGAAAGAAGAAGAGAGATGTAGAGAAGGAAACAAGTTATAAATAAATAAATACTTTTCAGTCAAGAAAGTTGAAACTTATTTGTTGCAAGACGTAGCTGTCTAGCTTCAAGTGTAATAAACAAACCAAAGCGTAGTGTTGGGTTATTATGCAAGAGATGTTAGGAAGCTCTGGGGTGAATCTCCCCCTAGGGTCCAGCTCTAGGATCAGCTCCCCCTAGGGTCCAGCTCTAGGATCAGCGCCCCCTAGGGTCCAGCTCTAGGATCAGCGCCCCCTAGGGTCCAGCTCTAGGATCAGCGCCCCCTAGGGTCCAGCTCTATGATCAGCGCCCCCTAGGGTCCAGCTCTAGGATCAGCTCCCCCTAGGGTCCAGCTCTAGGATCAGCTCCCCCTAGGGTCCAGCTCTAGGATCAGCTCCCCCTAGGGTCCAGCTCTAGGATCAGCTCCCCCTAGGGTCCAGCTCTAGGATCAGCTCCCCCTAGGGTCCAGCTCTAGGATCAGCTCCCCCTAGGGTCCAGCTCTAGGATCAGCTCCCCCTAGGGTCCAGCTCTAGGATCAGCTCCCCCTAGGGTCCAGCTCTAGGATCAGCTCCCCCTAGGGTCCAGCTCTAGGATCAGCTCCCCCTAGGGTCCAGCTCTAGGATCAGCTCCCCCTAGGGTCCAGCTCTAGGATCAGCTCCCCCTAGGATCAGCTCCCCCTAGGGTACAGCTCTAGGATCAGCTCCCCCAATCCCAACCGTAAGCATTAGTGGGGAAAATGCAACAAGAGTCTAGCGGCAACCTCACTCTACACCACAGATGGGCATCTTTGATGGGGGGGGGGGGGGGGGGGCACAATCTGGGGGGGCCACAATTTGAACTGTGAGCAACACATTTTAGCAGCCTCCCCCCTTGACAGTATAGAGAAGAAATATATACATTTTAGAGTTCATTTCCTGCAATTCTACTCATTTTGCCATGGGGCGGAGAGAAGATTTTGCGATTTTATAACGAATTTTCTGCAATTCCACTCATTTTACTATAAGGTGGAGAGAAATATTTACCGTTCTTAAATACGATATCTGAGTGAGAGTGACTAACTGGCTAGACTAACTTAGCAATAAAAAATGTTTTAGGTGACATGGGCTAATTGAGTGTGTCAGTGACTAACATAAGATGCACAACCATGTTTCCATATCGCACCATGTGTATTCTACTATTCTAACTCAACAATAAGACACCGACTGAGCTCCTGAAATCTGCAGGCCTATAAAAAAGGGGGGACTGACCAAATGGTGGGAGGCCGTAGGCCTGTCCTGCCTGGGGGAAGGCGGTGTAGACTGTGGCCTGGGTCTGTCCTGCCTGGGGGCAGGCGGTGTAGACTGTGGCCTGGGTCTGTTCTGCCTGGGGGCAGGCGGTGTAGACTGTGGCCTGGGTCTGTCCTGCCTGGGGGCAGGCGGTATAGACTGTGGCCTGGGTCTGTCCTGCCTGGGGGCAGGCGGTGTAGACTGTGGCCTGGGTTTGTCCTGCCTGGGGGCAGGCGGTGTAGACTGTGGCCTGGGTCTGTCCTGCCTGGGGGAAGGCGGTGTAGACTGTGGCCTGGGCCTGTCCTGCCTGGGGGAAGGTGGTGTAGACTGTGGCCTGGGTCTGTCCTGCCTGGGGGAAGGCGGTATAGACTGTGGCCTGGGTCAGAGGAGGAAAGGCACCCTGGCTGGTGGTATAGGATGTGACTGCTGGTCTGTGGGATAGACAGGGAGAGATACTTACAGTATGTCTGTGTAAGGTTGCAAAATTCTGGAAACTTTCCCCAAATGTTTAATTTTTTTAAATAGAAATTCCGGTTGAATGTTTCACAGATCTATTGCTTATTCCTTTTGGGAAAGTTATCAGAATTTTGCAATAAAGTTCTACCCAATAGCATGCAACTGAGAACTAGGCCCGCATTTATCAAGAGTAGGAGCAAAGAAGGAGCGCTGATTTAAGATCAGTTTTGCCTTTTTGATCACATGGAATCAGATTATTACGGACAGGTTGGATCTGATTCTAGATCAGCACACCTCACTCTGAAAAACTTGATACATGTGCTGCCCTACCAAGCAAAAAGGCAGTAACTGCTAATTTGGTCAAAAATGAGTTAATGTCATTATTTTTGATACATTAAATACATGCTTAATCATGTGGACAAGTATCCTGCCTCGTATTGTGTTCGGAAGAAAATTGGGGTCATGTTAGTAGTAACTGCATAAAGTTATTGTGAAACCAAGGTAAATAAAAGCCATTTTTCTCAGTTCCACGCTATGAGCAGTTACTGCCTTTTTGCTTGGTAGGACAATATGGGTCCTGAACAGCTATTCTCAAAAAGGTCTCTGACTTTCCACAGATACAGCCCTATGTTAGCAATTATACAGTAGAACTAGAAATCATCATAATACTGATTACATCTGGCTGCAACATGCATTTCCCTGCGGGAACAATAAAGTTTTAATTGAACAGGCATGCAAGTCCCAACATACATGTAACCCAGTGTTTCCCAATCCTGGTCCTGGGGACCCAAAGGGGTGCACATTTAGGTTTTTGTCTTAGCACCATCACACTTGATTCAACAAAACAACTCATCATCACGCCTTAGATTTTCAGGTGTGTTAGTGATATTACAAACTTGTGCACCTCTTTGGCTCCGCAGGACCAGGAAACACTGAATAACCAATCACAGCAGAGGATATTCACCTGCTTCCTTGGTAGATGTGTGAGTTATATTCAGAGGCTGTTGTTGTGGTGAGCGCTCTGCTGGCCACCGCTGGGAAAAAAAGAACAACGGTAGCTAAGCTTAATTTAATGTTTTTTTTTTTACAAAACATGCTCTCATTATGACAAATGAAAAGGGAGTATAGACCCAAGGAGTGTGTTGCTCGTACCGGTGTGTGTGTTGCTCGTACCGGTGTGTGTGTGTGTGTTGCTCGTACCGGTGTGTGTGAGTTATGGACTCGTCACAAGCCCAAGGCCTCACTCCTTCTCTGACTGAACCAACAGTCAACCATCTGTACCAATGAACCACCACTGATGTTGTCTATTCAACCGACAGTATAATTCCATCTGTTCTCCATACCCACACCCCCCAATAGATAGACATCTTCTCTTAGAAGCCACTCACCTCCATCAAGCTGGGCATTAGACAACGTAGAGTATGAATTGTCCTGATCTCCTGAGCCCAAGAGTGTAGGAGGGATCTGGTCATCACGTAGTCCCCTAAAAACACACATCGACATCCATGTACCAAATATCACAGCCTATTTCCTTCCCACAGCACGGTCAGCACCAGAGTATGTGAGCGTCCTTCCCACAGCACGGTCAGCACCAGAGTATGTGAGCGTCCTTCCCACAGCACGGTCAGCACCAGAGTATGTGAGCGTCCTTTTCAACTGCTCCGCAAATTTTTTTTTTTTTAAACTGCGCTGCACTCACAGGAAAAAAATTAAAAAAATTAAAAAAAAACTGCGCTCCAAATTCACTCCATTAATTATATGTAAGCCACTATTTAACCAACATGCATCTATTTTTTTGTGACTACCTGGACCTACCATTTGGTTTTGAAGTATTGAAACCAAACCATATGATTTGAATGAAAAGTATTTGAATAAACATGAAAAAGGTGAATGTAAGAAGCTCACCATTTTAAATAGGCTACATGTCATATTAAAACAGCATAGAAACACTCTAAATAGGTCAGGAGACAGACAGGGAGACTAAGGAGGAACTACAATTTATTATTTAGGCTGTAATTTCAAGGCTATAGCCTTCAAAGAAATACATTGTGAAGCATTTGTGAGTGCAACACAATAGGCTGGTAGGGACATAAAGCACTCAGTACGTAAAACATTTAATTTTAGTAAATCATTATAGTCTATGAATTGAGCATATGTTTGGACACACCTACTATTTTCAGGGTTTTTATTTTTACTTTGTTCTACATTGTAGAATAATAGTGAAGACATCAAAACAATGAAATAACAGATGGAATCATGTAGTAACCAAAAAAAGCAACAAATAAACAAATAAAAATATATTTCTCTCAACCAGCTTCAAGAGGTAGTTACCTGGAACGCTAATATCAATTAACAGATATGCCTTGTTCATTTGTCGAATTTCTTTCCTTCTTAATGCATTTGAGCCAATCAGTTGTGTTGTGAAAAGTTAGGGCTGGTATACAGAAGTTAGCCTTATTTGGTAAAAGACCAAGTCCATATTATGGCAAGAACAGCTCAAATAAGCAAAGAGAAACGACAGTCCATCATTACTTTAAGACATGAAGGTCAGTCAATGCAGAAAAAGTCAAGAACTTTGAAAGTTTCTTCAAGTGCAGTCGCAAAAACCATCAAGTGCTATGATGAAACTGTCTCTCATGAGGACCGCCACAGGAAAGGAAGACCCAGAGTTACCTCTGCTGCAGAGGATAAGTTCATTAGAGTTACCAGCCTCAGAAATTGCAGCCCAAATAAATGCTTCAGAGTTCAAGTAACAGACGCATCTCAGCATGAACTGTTCAGAGGAGACTGCTTTAATCAGGCCTTCATGGTTGAATTGCTGCAAAGAAACCCCCAAAAATCTGTCCTTTGATCTGATGAGTCCAAATTAGAGATTTTTGGTTCCAACCGCCGTATCTTTGTAAATCGCAGAGTAGGTGAACGGATGATCTCCGCATGTGTGGTTCCCACCGTGAAGCATGGAGGAGGAGGTGTGATGGTGCTTTGCTGGTGACACTGTCAGTGATTTATTTACAATTCAAGGCACACTTAACCAGCATGGCTACCACAGCATTCTGCAGCGATATGCCATCCCATCTGGTTTGCGCTTAGTGAGACTATCATTTGTTTTTCAACAGGACAATGACCCAACACACCTCCAGGCTGTGTAAGGGCTATTTGACCAAGAAGGAGAGTGACGGAGTGCTGCATCAGATGACCTGGCCTCCACAATCACCCGACCTCAACCCAACAGATGGTTTGGGATGAGTTGGAGTGAAGCAGAGTGAAGGAAAAGTACATTTTGATTTGTTTAACACTTTTTTTAGTTACTACATGATTCCATGTGTGTTATTTCATAGTTTTGATGTCTTCAACTATTATTCTACAATGTAGAAAATAGTAACAATAAAGAAAAACTCATGAATGAGTAGGTGTCCAAACTTTTGACTGGTACTGTAGGCTGAATTAAATACAAATTACATGGGGAAAAAAAACATCTTATTTGGCTCAGTCTACAGTGCTTTTGTATTCATTTCTAGAAACACGAGTTTGTCCAGTCTGTGGCTTCAGGCTCATGCAATGGTGCCTGGAGTCAGGACAGCAGCGGAGAATGTCCTCCGCGTTTGCAGTCCCTGGGGATGCTCAACACCCTTTTGGCCACTCTTGCCAGGCTGGGCAGAAATGCAGAGGTTTTCACGCAAAATAACCCTATTATAACAGAAGGCACTTTAAAAGTTGGAATATGCCAGGCCTATTAGGCCAAAATTAATTATGGCCTATTGTATATAGATAGTAAAAGAAATTATGAGATCTGATTTTTTTGTTTATAAATACTTTGCTACAATGACACACTTAATTATCTACAAACCTCATTCCTTTATTTTAGCATGTGCACGTAGTAAGTACACCGTCATGCTTTGGGGATATGCGTCTTTTCAGATTCCACAATGATTCTTTAGTTGTGGACACTACATCACCACACTCCCTCTCTTGGTTCTCATCTTCGTAAGTCACCCTGATTTAGCAGCTGTGTGTTTTATCAGTTTCTTTATGGAAATATTTAGTGAACTCCATGACAGTAGCTAAAGCAAGGGGCTATAGCAGCACACAAGAAGACTACAAATGCATGCTGGGCCGGGCATGCCCTGAGCTCGTGAAGTGAGCGCTACTGGAGCGAAATTGGAGCAGGCGAGAAGGCTGACGCTCCAGCCTTTGGATATGTCGCTCCGCACTCCAGTCAAATTGGTTTCGCTCCGCTCCAGCGCCGCTCACATACTCTGGTCAGCATTACCTGTGGTAATGAGAGTCAAGTCAAAATGGACGATCAAACTATTCAACAATCCGCACTTATCGGTCTAGCCCTCAACGTGAGAATCTTTGAAAGACCACTAACAGCAACAATACAAAAAAACAATCACTCAAGAATCTTCTAGTGTCTGAGTGACTCTAGTGAGTGAGTGACTCTAGTGAGTGAGTGACTCTAGTGTGTGAGTGACTGTAGTGTGTGAGTGACTGTAGTGAGTGAGTGACAAAGCTGACTGACCCTGTCAAACATCTGCTCCTTTGGTCACATGAGAACATGCATCTTATTCATTCTGAGTGACTTTCCATTTTTAAAAACATTGAAGGTTAGAAAATAAACAATTAAAACTGACCTTGGCTCTTGGTCCAGTCCAACATCCAGCTCATGTCTGCCCTTCTTGGTCTGTAAAAGTAAAACACACAGGCTACATCAATGACGTCAGCTCTTCTTTTAGTCTCCAAACAATTACAAGTGTCGTTCCACCAATTAGGTACCTCTTGAGCAGTTCATTTAGTGAATTTTTATTTCACCTAATTTTAATATTCTGTCAAAGAGCACATTCAATTTAATAAAAAAATGTTTTCCCATCTCAAGAGGTTAAATACATTTTTTGTTGTTGAAATACTATAGTAACTGCCTTTTAAGTGCTAAATAAACACAGAAGACCGTAACAGGGTTGACGAGTTCATCTTAAATCATCTATTAATCCCCTTGTGACAGGGGTAATGGAAGCTTGTTGTGTGCATCAGGGAGGGGCAATTGAATGCAAGCTTTACAACAAAAAATGTCAATGTTAAAAACATTTCTAGCCGGTCTATGGGTAACTGGGTTGACATGTTATGCTCGACCAGCTCAATTTTCCACCACAAAACACCAGAAAATGGCAAATAAAAAGAAAGAATAAAACCAGCTCATTATCTCTATGATCTGACTATTAGTTGTATTGTGTTTCTGTTCAAAGACTATATTAGATGTTTCATGTTTCTTTAGAGTTTTTTTCAAAGAGACATTTTCACCATATTTATTTTTTTACATTACAATGAATCAATCACTAACCACATTAAATAAATAATATTTTTCAGAAATGACTGGTCAAAGCAAAAAATAACTAGGGCTTTACAATGATGGTGAAAACATGGAGAAATGTTGGGATTAGGTGGGTCAATCTTCCTAGACATGCAGAATTTTTCATTAAAAAAAAATCAGATTTATTACATATATGTCATATTAAAAGGACATTTAATTTAATTAGGCTTTTAAGATTTAATATTTGTGCATAATTTCTACTTAAAAATATCAAATGGACGCAAAAGGCACTCATTTCGTGGAATGACCCACAAACGAGGACAGTCAGTTGGTGTCAACTAGTGGAGGCTCCTCAGAGGAGGAAGGGGAGGCCCATCCTCCTCAGTGAATTTCATAAAAAAAAAAAAATCAAACATTAAAAGAAGTTATCCTTTTCAGATAAAACTATACAAAATGTATTCACGTCACCAAATAATTATTTTAAAAAAAAAATCACCCCCTTCCATAGAAATTATGACAACTTCCAGAGGACATTCTCCAACCTATCAGAGCTCTTGCAGCATGAAGTGACATGTTGTCCACCCAAATAAAAGGATCAGAAAATGAATCTAGTACTGAAAGCATAAGCTACAGCTGTGAGTAGTTGACTCAAAGAGAAAGACAATAGTATTTATTTATTTACAAATGAAGGAGAAGCAAGAGAGAGCAAGCTAGCTATATTTTTGTTGTATTTGTTTCTATTTGCTAGCAAATGAAGCTAGATGGTTTAGCCTACTCAAACAGAGAGGGATGCTATGTTAGTTAGCTGGCTCCTCTAAGTCAAGGTAAGCTTTTGGTTTTTATTAATTTATTGCCACCTGGGGCCGCTGGTGTAACTGCTAAACTGCTTGCTGACGGTACACTGTACGATTGTAGCGGGTTTAATAACGCGTTAGTTCTAGTAGCTATGTTGACTATGACGTTAGTTGATATGGTGAGAACGATGTAGGTTGTGTGTAGCGGTTAGTGGTTATGATATAAAGGTATCCCTTGGAAAGTTTTTTTTCCACCTGGTCACATTCAGCTGATGTGTTGTGCACTGAAGTCCACAAGTGAAGGGAAAAGGTGAGAGGAGGAGAGTGTGTAGCTGCGAGAAGGAATTATACAATGAGCAAAATGAAAATGCTGTTTGCATGTGGCTGCTATGAAAGTTGTATCACAGGCTGTATCACCACCGGCCGTGATTGGGAGTCCCATAGGGCGGCGCACAATTGGCCCAGCGTCGTCCGGGTTTGGCCGGTGTAGGCAGTCATTGTAAATAAGAATTTGTTCTTAACTGACTTGCCTAGTTAAATAAAGGTTAAATTAAAAAGATAAAAATAAAGTGAACTGTGTTTGCGTGTGATCAGGGGTGTAGTCATTCTGCCAATTCTGTTGAAAAATGATTCTTAAACTGAAGCAAATGAAACGGGGATAGAAACTCTTGTTTGCAACTGTTAGACTAATGATTACACCCTAGATCGGCTAGATGCAGGCAAGAGTGTGCAAGGCGGTACTGAATGTGTCACTGTCTGTCACCTTGATTACTCTATAATTTCTGTCGATCTGTGTGCACCTACGTTGCAAACTCTCATTCATAGGCTAGGTTGTAGAAACCTCATGATGGGTACAGGGATAATCAAAGTATCATGTAGTAGTCTAAACCTATTGATGTTAAATTGAACTGGGTGAATGGAATATGAATGACAGTCATCCAATATGCTGTAATAGATAATGTCATGCTCATCAAAAAAAAATAAAAAATTGCGTCCTCCCTCATCTTAAAACGTCACCAACCGCCAATGGTGTAAACATTAGTGTATGTAAAGGTGTGAGGTGATAGTAAGGTAACTGTCAGGGTGAAGTGTGAACTCACCGGCAATTCAGGCAGGTCCTGCGAGTCATCCATGTCCGCTGAGCCACTTCCTCCTGACACGTCTCTACTCTCTACTTCTTGGGGAGGCTGTCTGGACACTGCTTCACACAAAGACAGACAGACAAAAAAAAACACAGTATGTACAGAGTGAGTGGACAGGACCAGTGCTTTAAGTAGCCTCCCTTTTGGACCAGCCGTGATGCCTTCCCCCATCCTCCCGTGACACATCTCCGGTTCAACCCCCGCCCTTCCTTACTATCGTAGGATTTGATCAACAGAGGCGCGATATCGCCCCACCGGGGGGGGGGGACAGTTTGTCTAATCACCCACACAGGAGGGCAGGCGAGACAGGTGAGACACGTGCAGCACTGATGTTGCACCGTGACCCCACCACTCCAATGTGTTTACAGTTAAGTGGATTAAAGGGAGCGTGCCTCCTTACATGTGACCTAGCCTACATTTAGGGAAATGTATTCTCTGTGGATAATATCAGAGGCATTAGGTGTTCAGGTGCAAGCTGTCGTATCATTAGGTGGTCCGCTGGATAAGATCTAACCTCATTTTCAGCCACCAACCGTACGTTTACAGTGCAATCGGGAAAGTATTCAGACCCCTTGACTTTTTTTCTCTCCACATTTTAAGCTACAGCCTTATTCTAATATGTATTAAATAATTGTTTTCCTTCAATCTACATACAATACCCCATTATGACATAGCGAAAACAGGTTAAAGATGTTAGCAAATGTAATAAAAATCAGAAATACCTTATTTACATAAGTATTCAGAACCTATGAGACTCGAAATTGAGCTCAGGCGCATCCTGTTTCCATTGATCATCCTTGATATGTTTCTACAACTTGATTGGAGTCCACCTGTGGTAAATTCAATTGATTGGACATGATTTGGAAAGGCACACACACACACACACACACACACCTGTCTATATAAGGTCTCACGGTTGATAATACGTATCAGAGCAAAAAAAACAAGCCATAAGGTCAAAGGAATTGTCCATAGAGCTCAGAGACAGGATTGTGTCGAGGCACAGATCTGGGGAAGGGTACCAAAACATTTCCGCAGCGTTGAAGGTCCCCAAGAACACAGTGGCCTCCATCATTCTTAAATGGGAAGAGTTTGGAACCATCAAGACTCTTTCATTTAAAATATATATATATATTTTTCACCTTTATTTAACCAAGTAGGCCAGTTGAGAATAAGTTCTCATTTACATCTGCGACCTGGCCAAGATAAAGAAAATCAGTGCGACAAAAACAAGAGTTACACATGGGATAAACAAACGTACAGTCAATAGCACAATAGAAAAATATATGTACAGTGTGTGCAAATGTAGTAAGATTAGGGAGGATGGTCAGTTTTACAAGGGTATGTTTGGCAGCACAAGTGAAGGATGCTTTGTTGCAAAATAGGAAGCCAATTCTAGATTTAACTTTGGATTGGAGATGTTTGATGTGAGTCTGGAAGGAGAGTTTACAGTCTAACCAGACACCTAGGTATTTGTAGTTGTCCACATATTCTAAGTCAGAACCGTCCAGAGTAGTGATGTTGGACGGACGGGCAGGTGCAGGCAGCGATCGGTTGAAGAGCATGCATTTAGTTTTACTTGTATTTAAGAGCAGTTGGAGGCCACGGAAGGAGAGTTGCATGGCATTGAAGCTCGTCTGGAGGGTTGTTAACACAGTGCCCAAAGAAGGGCCAGAAGTATACAGAATGGTGTCGTCTGCGTAGAGGTGGATCAGAGACTCACCAGCAGCAAGAGCGACATCCTTGATGTATACAGAGAAAATAGTTGGCCTGAGAATTGAACCCTGTAGCACCCCCATAGAGACTGCCAGAGGCCCGGACAACAGGCCCTCCGATTTGACACATTGAACTCTATCAGAGAAGTAGTTGGTGAACCAGGCGAGGCAATCATTTGAGAAACCAAGGCTACTGAGTCTGCCGATAAGAATGTGGTGATTGACAGAGTCGAAAGCCTTGGCCAGGTCAATGAATACGGCTGCACAGTATTGTTTCTTATCGATGGCGGTTACGATATCGTTTAGGACCTTGAGCGTGGCTGAGGTGCACCCATGACCAGCTCTGAAACCAGATTGCATAGCGGAGAAGGTGCGGTGGGATTCGAAATGGTCGGTAATCTGTTTGTTGACTTGGCTTTCGAAGACCTTCGAAAGGCAGGGTAGGATAGATATAGGTCTGTAGCAGTTTGGGTCTAGAGTGTCACCCCCTTTGAAGAGGGGGGATGACTGCAGCTGCTTTCCAATGGTTTTGGAATCTCAGACGATACGAAAGAGGTTGAACAGGCTAGTAATAGGGGTTGCAACAATTTCGGCAGATAATTTTAGAAAGAAAGGGTCCAGATTGTCTAGCCCAGCTGATTTGTAGGGGTCCAGATATTGCAGCTCTTTCAGAATATCAGCTGACTGGATTTGGGAGAAGGAGAAATGGGGAAGGCTTGGGCCAGTAGTTGTGGGGGTACAGTGCTGTTGACCGCGGTAGGGGTAGCCAGGTGGAAAGCATGGCCCGCCGTATAAAAATACTTATTGTAATTGTCAATTATAGTGGATTTATCGGAGGTGACAGAGTTTCCTATCCTCAGTGCAGTGGGCAGCTGGGAGGAGGTGTTCTTATTCTCCATGGACTTTACAGTGTCCCAGAACTTTTTTGAGTTTGTGTTGCAGGAAGCAAATTTCTGCTTGAAAAAGCTAGCCTTGGCTTTTCTAACTGCCTGTGTATATTGGTTTCTAACTTCCCTGAAAAGTTGCAAATCACGGGGGCTGTTCGATGCTAATGCAGAATGCCACAGGATGTTTTTGTGTTGGTTAAGGGCAGTCAGGTCTGGAGAGAACCAAGGGCTATATCTGTTCCTGGTTCTAAATTTCTTGAATGGGGCATGCTTATTTAAGATGGTGAGGAAGGCATTTAAAAAAAAAAAAAAAATCAGGCATCCTCTACTGACGGGATGAGGTCTATATCCTTCCAGGATACCCGGGTCAGGTCGACTAGAAAGGCTTGCTCGCTGAAATGTTTCAGGGAGCGTTTGACAGTGATGAGTGGAGATCGTTTGACCTATTACGGATGCAGGCAATGAGGCAGTGATCGCTGATATCTTGGTTGAAAACAGCAGAGGTGTATTTAGAGGGCAAGTTGGTTAGGATGACATCTATGAGGGTGCCCGTGTTTACGGCTTTGGGGTGGTACCTGGTAGGTTCATTGATAATTTGTATGAGATTGAGGGCATCAAGCTTAGATTGTAGGATGGCTGGGGTGTTAAGCATGTCCCAGTTTAGGTCACCTAGCAACACGAGCTCTGAAGATAGATGGGGGGCAATCAGTTCACATATGGTGTCCAGAGCACAGCTGGGGGCAGAGGGTGTTCTACTGCAGGCAGCTACGGTGAGAGACTTGTTTTTAGAGAGATGGATTTTTAAAAGTAGAATTTCAAATAGTTTGGGTACAGACCTGGATAGTAGGACAGAACTCTGCAGGCTATCTCTGCAGTAGATTGCAACACCGCCCCCTTTGGCCGTTCTATCTTGTCTGAAAATGTAGTTAGGGATGAAGAATTCAGAGATTTTGGTGGACTTCCTAAGCCAGGATTCAGACACGGCTAGAACATCTGGGTTGGCAGAGTGTGCTAAAGCAGTGAATAAAACAAACTTAGGGAGGAGGCTTCTAATGTTAATATGCATGAAACCAAAGCTACTCTCAAAAGAGAGTGCCTGGGGAATAAGAGTGGAGCTAGGCACTGCAGGGCCTGGATTCACCTCTACATCACCAGAGGAACAGAGGAGGAGCAGGATAACGGTACGGCTAAAGGCTATAAGAATTGGCCGTCTGTGACGTCCGGAATAGAGAGTAAAAGGAGCAGGTTTCTGGGGGCGATAAAATAGCTTCAAGGTATAATGTACAGACAAAGGTATGGTAGGATGTGAATACAGTGGAGGTAAACCTAGGCATTGAGTGATGATGAGAGAGAGATATTGTCTCTAGAAACATCATTGAAACCAGGTGATGTCATAGCATGTGTGGGTGGTGGAACTGAGAGGTTGGATAAGGTATAATGAGCAGGGCTAGAGGCTCTACAGTGAAATAAGCCAATAAACACTAACCAGAACAGCAATGGACAAGGCATATTGACATTAAGGAGAGGCATGCTTAGCCGAGTGATCATAAGGGTCCAGTGAGATTCAGACAGCTAGCCGGGCCATAGGTAGCAAGCTGGCAATGACCCCAAGCATACTTCCAAAGTTGTGGCAAAGGGGCTTAAGGACAACAAAGTCAAGGTATTGGAGTGGCCATCACAAAGCCCTGACCTCAATCCCATAGAAAATTTGTGGGCAGAACTGAAAGAGCGTGTACGAACAAGGAGGCCTACAAACCTGACTCAGTTACACCAGCTCTGTCAGGAGGAATGGGCCAAAATTCACCCACCTTATTGTGGGAAGCTTATGGAAGGCTACCCGAAACATTTGACCCAAGTTAAACAATTTAAAGGCAAAGCTACCAAATACTAATTGAGTGTATGTAAACTTCTAACCCACTGGGAATGTGATGAAAGGAATAAAAGCTGAAATAAACCATTATCTCTACTATTATTCTGACATTTCACATTCTTACCTTAAAGTGGTGATCCTAACTGACCTAAGACGGAGTTTTTACTCGGATTAAAATGTCAGAAATTGTGAAAAACTTAGTTAAAATGTATTTGGCTAAGGTGTATGTAAACTTCTGACATGTATAAAAAGGATACACCCTATTAGATACTATGCCATCTGCAAACATTTTAAAAACATTCCAAATAACAACAAAAGTGTTGTGATGTAACATCCATAATACCTCCAACATGCCAATATTTAGAAGCCACCCCCTCAAATGGGTACTATAGACAGATTAAAAGATTAATTCTCTGAAAAAGGTCCATTCTCTGAGACATTCAAAGTTGTGATTTGTGCCTGCACATATAATGTCCCTAAAGCTGGAATCTCCCAGTAGTACTAGCAGGCAAGACCAAAAAGCAAAGCTTAAGAAACAAATGAGGGCACTTATAAACACAATTAAAAGTATAAAAACATTCCCGTCATCTGCAGTGCAGTGTAACACTGATAGATTTTTTTTTTTATATAGGAATTTAAAATAAGATGGTTTAAAGGTTTGCAAATAGACCTGACCTGGGTTATTTTCTAATGAATTTCGGCCTATTGTGAATCTGGCCTCTAGCCTAATACGCCGTTAAGATCTGGCTCGTGAGACTATTGTGAATCCAATACCATCTCTGTCTTGAAAACCATACGTAACCTCGACCTAATCCCGGCACCTGCTGTTATGTAGGTAACCTGGAACTTGCTGTGCTCAGTGATTGCCTGATATTACCCTATGGTGTAGCCAGTTCTCAGAACCTTCACTAGAGAAATTCCATAGTAACGTAAAAATATAAATAAATAAATAAACAAATAAATAAATAAATAAATAAATAAGCCTGTGTCGTTTTGTGGACAACAGGGGGAGAAGGTACCATTTAATTGTTTTACTATTTTCTACATTGTAAAATAATATTGAAGACAACAAAACTATGAAATAACACATATGGAATCATGCACTAACCAAAGAAGTGTTAAACAAATCAAAAATATATTTTATATATTTGAGATTCTTCAAATAGCCACCCTTTGCCTTGATGAGAGCTTTGCACACTATCGGCATTCTCTCAACCAGCTTCACCTGGAATACTTTTCCAACAGTCTTGAAGGAGTTCCCACACATGCTGAGCACTTGTTCACTCTGCGGTCCAACTCATCCCAAACCATCTCAATTTGGTTGAAATCAGGGGATTGTGGAGACCAGGTCATCTGACGCAGCACTCCATCACTCTCCTTCTTGGTAAATAGCCCTTACACAGCCTGGAGGTGTGTTGGGTCATTGTCCTGTTGAAAAACAAATGATAGTCCCACTAAGCGCAAACCAGATGGGATGGCGTATCACTGCAGAATGCTGTGGTAGCCATGCTGGTTAAGTGTGCCTTGAATTCTAAACAAATCACAGACAATGTCACCAGCAAAGCACCCCCACACCATAACACCTCCTCCTCCATGCTTCACGGTGGCAAATACACATACGGCGATCATCCGTTCACCCACACAGCGTCGCAGACACGCCGGTTGGAACCAAAAATCTCAAATTTGGACTCCAGACCAAAGGACAAATTTCCATTGCTCGTTTCTTGGCGTAAGCAAGTCTCTTCTTATCGATGTCCTTCAGTAGAGGTTTCTTTGCAGGAATTAGACCATGAAGGCCTGATTAAAGCAGTCTCCTCTGAACAGTTCATGCTGAGATGCGTCTGTTACTTGAACTCTGAAGCATTTATTTGGGCTGCAATTTCTGAGGCTGGTAACTCTAATGAACTTATCCTCTGCAGCAGAGGAAACTCTGGGTCTTCCATTCTAGTGGCGGTCCTCATGAGAGCCAGTTTCTTCATAATGCTTGATGGTTTTTGCAACTGTACTTGGAGAAACTTTTAACATTCTTAATTTTTCATATTGACTAACCTTCATATCTTAAAAATGGACTGTCGTTTCTCTTTGCTTATTTGAGCTGTTCTTGCCCTCATATGGGCTTGGTCTTTTACCAAATAGGGCTGTGTCTGCATACCAGCCCTACCTTGTCACAACACAACTGATTGGCTCAAACGCATTAAGGAGGAAAGAAATTCCACAAATCAACTTAACAAGGCACACCTTTTAATTGAAATGCATTCCAGGTGACTACCTCATGAAGCTGGTTGAGAGAATGCCAAGCGCGTGCAAAGCTGTCATCAAGGCAGAGGGTGGCTACTTTGAAGAATCTCAAATATAAAATATTTTTATTTAACCCTTTGGGTTACTACATGATTCCATATGTGTTATTTCATAGTTTTGATGTCTTCACTATTCTACAATGTAAAAAAACATTAAAAATAAAGAAACCCTGGAATGCGTAGGTGTGTCCAAACTTTTGACTGGTACTATATATATATATATATATATATATATATATATATATATATATATAAAAATAAGGATAGGCCAATGAGTGATACTTTGTTTCATTAAGGTTGGCTTCTTAGCATTCATAGCAATGGTTATCAACTGTACTGCAGAGATGGAACATAAGTCACAGAAATAGATGTGGGGGTACGAGATTTGACTTTAGAATAGCTACAGGGTGTATTAACTGGTAGTGTCCCGTCCTCTCAGGTAGGATTCGACGGGGTTAAAGTAGTGGAATAAATGTGTGGGTACTAACCCTAAACTCATTGGCCTATCCTTCTATTCACGGGGATCCTCTCAGAATCCTTCACTCTTGATCCACCCTATGCCTCAGCATCCTGTACATATTCTGCACTACTCTGACCCTGGCCACCTCAACCTGCCTCTCACACCGGACACCGATTCCCAGCTAAATGGGCCAACCCTACAGTGGACAACTTTTTTTCCACCGAAACTACACATTGCTCTGTCCCATGTCCTCCTGCACGCTAGGAATCTCTCTCCTACACACTGCTGCGACATGCCCATAAAAGTGACACATAACACAGCAAATCCTTGCCTTGCCTAGTTAATAAAAATAAAAAAAATACGCAAATCCACGTTCCATTCTATAACAATTAGCCTGGGGACTTTGACATAGATCATTAAGTACGCATGCCCAAAACAGAAGTGTGTGTGCTAAGTTAGCTAACGTTACACACATTAGCAACAACACTGAATTTAACATCAGGTTCCACATAGCTAAAAATGTATTTTCATGAAATAAAGGTGCTAGCGATATCACGTTTACTAGAACATGCTAAATGTTGCAGTGTGACGTTTAAACGTCAGCTTCTGAAAGTGAAATCCAGGGAGCAAATAAAAGACAAATTACTATTTAGCTACGTTAGGTGACTTCTCGTTTAGCTAAATGAAAACAAGGAGGCATTGAAACGGTTATAAATATGGTTGGAGATATTCAAATCTGCATTTAATTGCAATAACCCAGGTAAGTTTCCGGGGCCATAACTAGGAGTTGGTTAGAAAGTGTTAGCTAGTTCGCGTATTTGTTTTTAGCTACGTTAGCTGGCTAGCTAGCCAACGGAGTGTTGGAACATCAATTCCAAAGTTTCGAAAATTCACCAACATGGATGTAGGCTATATAGCTAGGTATAGGATTAGAGTTAGTCAAATATACCTTACCATTGGGGTAATGTGTTTTATTTTTGTTAGTTGAATGGCTTCGTATTGATTCCACACCGCTTTGTCTGTTGTTAGGGACCACTATTTGGCAGGAAGTTTTGAGGCTTTATGGTACGCCGTACGCATGCGTGTGGTTAACCCTGAGAATTCAGTCTAGACCAGGGCCCGGGTTCCCACAATGAACCTGCCTGGCCTTATTAATTAAGATGCTTTTGGGAGAATCGGGCTTATACATTTCTCTGGTCTAGACTACATTCTAAAATGTAACAGCAATTTGGGGATCGTGTAAAGGAAAGTTTGGGAACCCCTGAAGTAGAGGCTCTGTTGTGATTTTGATTTATGATCTATTTGATGCGGTTGCCCTGGTTTTACCACTAAACTTGTTTCTACATTAAAACATGTTTATGAAATTATTCAATTATATAATAATTGAATGTAGCCTATTTTTCCAAAAGAGCAGCACCAATAATCAAAATGTACCAAAACATTTTTTTTTATTGTTCCTAAGAATGGTACTTAGTCAGGTAAAATGGACTACTATTTTAGCCTACTACTTACCAAGGCTCATCATTTCACACACTTTCTAAATATATATATTCTTGTAACTCCTTGATTCAATATCAAACTGGCCTCCAGAAAAACACTCGGTTGATACATTCCATTTGAATTTGGTCAATACATTTTATTTACCATTTTGAAAAGAGATTACAATTCATTATTTAAATTATCCATTCTATGAATTTGTCCCCTGGTCTTTAAACATACAGTACATTATGTGTCATGACATATACATGGAGAAAGCCTGTGATGTTTATTACACTATTCATGACCATCAGTGAATGAATGGCTGTAGCACTATCTAAGAAGAGTAATTTCAGTCTAAGCTCTCGTTATTGCAGCAGCACAACTTTTCAGGTTGTTGTCTAGACCAGGGTTTCCCAAACTCAGTCCTGCCCCCACACCTCACCCCACCGGGTGCACATTTTGTTTTTTTGTCCTAGCACTACACAGCAAATAATCAAAGCTTGATGAGTTGGTTATTTTAACTCAGCTGTGTAGTTCTAGCGCAAAAAAACCAAAATGTGCACGGGGGAGGGGGGGGGGGGGGCTCAGGACTGAGTTTGGGAAACACTGATCTAGACCATGGGGATAACAGGGAAGAAATAGATATCACACACACGGACCAGGACTTCCCATCCTAACACGACTGAGACAGACAGACTTTACAAAATGGAAGCCATTCAGTTCCTTTCTATCGATCTAGCTGGGGTTCTGTACACGACGCAAACGGTTATACATAACAGTCTAATGGATTCTCTAGTGTTTTGCCAGCAAAACAGCAATCACTTTCACTCACAAGAATAACAATGATTGATATGTGCTATTATAGCAGAAGACCTAATATTGGATTACCCCATCTTCTGTATTTATGACAAAAATATATTACGTCTACAAACAGCTTGTCAACACAGTCTTAGGTGGGTAAATGTGTAAAAGTGCAGGCATTAGAAGAACAAAGGTTAGGAAATAATACATTTTTCCCCACTTAGGAAATACATTTCTGTTTAGATGTATAAATAGTTGTACATATTTAGAGCTTGGTAATATATTTATATTTGCTTTCTGTTTTAAGGAGTCAAGTGAAAAAATGTGTTTTTAAAAGACTACTTTGTAATTACTCGGACTGAAATATAGTCGTAAGATGAACAGTACCTGGAAATGGAAAGCCAAATGGACTTTTTGGTCAGATACAGTTAATATAACATGAAATTATATTGCAGATTTCTTGTGAAATACTATATTTTGTGTCTGCTTTCTATACATTGTAATTTCTTGACTCCAACATGGTCTGCATGTGGAGAAAAAGTGGTGATCAGTAGAATTAAGTTCAGATGGTACGATGCTACCTTATTTCATCCAAAACAAACTTATTTCATGTCCATCATTTCTGGTGTTTTCCTACTTGTTTAGCTAATATATTTTGATGGTGGACAGATGTTACTATTATGATTTTGAGGGTGAACAGATTAATAGTATGATTTTGAGGGTGAACAGATCAATAGAATGATTTTGAGGTTGAACAGATTAATAATATGATTTTGAGGGTGAACAGATTAATAGTATGATTTGAGGGTGAACAGATTAATAGAATGATTTTGAGGATGAACAGATATTAGTAGAAGGATTTTGAGGATGAACAGATATGCAGCTGAACATGAGACAGAGTGGATGCTTAAACAATGCAATCACCCTTAATGCCTCAAGTGCAATCCAGCATTCACATAACAATCGACAACAAATGCATTGTGACATGTTAAGTCTTCAATATATATATATACAGAATGATCAGGAAGGCAGGGCCCTCTACAGTCTGTGTTGGATGCAGCCTAGCCGTGTCGGTGCAGTACAGCTCTCGGGTTTTCGCTGCCGTGAAAACTTCAGCCACTTCACTCTTCTTTCCGACAGTGGTCGTGGTCCACAGCGATTAGAGAGAGAAACGTCCGTTCTCCCTGTAGTACAAAACAACGTTCCACCTTGGCACACTTTGCATCAGGGAAGTAGGGTCATTGGTATTGAAGATTGGAGTCCCATGCGATGTACACCTCTCATGCAACAATCCCAGGAGATCTGGAGTTCTAGATCCCCCCCCCCCCCCCCCCCCCAGGCATGTTCAGGAGCCTTATTAACAGACATGAACATCTCCCACACCACCTCATACAGAACATGGTGCCTGTCTCTGCCATTGTGTCTCTATTTGTTCCCATCCCCCTCTCATCATCAATAGAGGTGATGAGGATAGAGGAGTCCCTCACATGAAGCCGTCAGTGGGTCCATAGGAGAAGCCTGGGAAGGCTCCAGCTGCCTCCTTGATGCTACTGGTCACCAGCAGGCCGTCCGTGTTGCACAGCGACGAGGTCACAGGGAGGTGGGTGAACTCTGGGTCAAAGTGCCTGAGGTCCGTGGGCCCGCTCTGTGAAAGCCAACCAACCAGAGAAGTGTATTAGAGACACAAATCATCAAATTCACATTTCACACATTATAAGGTAAGTGTCAATGTCTCCTTTCTCCTGAAGGGTGTGCACTTGTTCACTACTTCCCACAAACTATAAGCATTGGATTGGGGAAGTTGTGGGCTAAAGGGAGTTTCCCCATCTACAGTATACAGTCTTCTGATAAATGGACGTACCACAGAGGGAATGTAGGGTGGCGTGATCTTCCTGGCCATCAGGTCATCCCAGTTGATGGGTGAGAAGAAGGCGTGGCACTTCAGCTCCATCTACAGGTAAATAGAAACACTACATCAACTCACTGGTACAGTACAGTAGTACTAGTACAGAACAACCTTACTGACACCTTGTTAGTATTGTTTTATGTCTTGTATAGTACATTGATTCTATATTAGGATGCTGAGGGGAAGCAGGCTCATAGTAATGGACGGAACGGAGCAAATGGAATGTCATCAAACACCTGGAAACCATGGAAACCATGTGTTTGATGTATTTGATACCATTCCACCTATTTCGCTCCAGCCATTATAGCCATTACCACGAGCCGGTCCTCCCCAATTAAGGTGGCACCAACCTCCTGTGATATATATATATATATATATATATACTTACAAAATCATCTTTTACTCCCAGCCTCTTGGTGCGGTCCTTTTGCAGGAGTCCCTCCAACAGTTCCCTGCCTGAGTTGGACACGTTGGGCTTCAGTATCAGAGGCTTGTTCAGGATATTGTTGTACATCTCAGCTGTGTTACGACTGTAGAAGGGTGGCTATGGAGGGAGACCAAGAGCAAACATGTGTACATGCTACTTAGTCACTCCTAACACACCAGGCACCCTGATTGTCAGTGTACTTGTGATTTATAATTACATTCTCTATATTGAACTGTCATAGTGACAAAGGATGTATCCCAAATTGCACCCTATTCCCTTTATAGTGCCCTACTTTTGACCAGGGTCCACATGGCTCTAGTCAAAAGAAGTGCACTACATAGGGAATAGGGTGCCATTTGGGATGTACACATATTGAATAACACGTTTAGATGAAAGATGACGAAAAAAATCTGTAAAAAAACATATGGATGACTCACCAGTCCGTAGAGCATCTCGTACAGCACCGATCCCAGGCACCACCAGTCCACTGTGCGGTCGTACGCCTGCTTCTGCAGCACCTCGGGGGCCAGGTACTCTGGCGTTCCACAGAAGGTCGTGGTGGTTCCAGTGGGCGCCAGGCCCTCTTTGCAGAGGCCAAAGTCTGTCAGGACGATGTGTCCTGTAGAGGCTAGCAGGATATTCTCAGGCTTCAGATCTCTGTGACGGGGAAGAGAAGGGAAGAGAAGGGTTATGAAACAGGCACCCAGATAAATACAATATTTACAATTTTTCTTGTCACATTAATTTCCTAGTATCCCTTAGCATTCAGTCGTTTTATCACCCGCTAGGTGACAGATTTTCATGTGAATATTTTAAAATCTGCATAAAGACAACATGCGCATTCTTCCACCAGCGGTGTTCCCACTAAACAGACTTGATGCAGATAAAAATTTGTGCGTGATGACATAGTGCACACATAATGTACTTTTTCACTTAAGTTTTCATGTACGGAATAGAAATCTAAAGTTCAATGTTTCGTTAAATAGCAAATGTGTCTACTCTTGGCACGTATGCTCTAGCCAACAGCTGGCAGAGATACAGTTCGGGTAGACGTTTCCACATCCATTTCTCACATAATTCATTTTACAGATACAAAAAGATCCCACCATGTCGAAATGATCTTTCGGCATTTATTAAATTGTACCAAAACTTCTTGTTTCCATCACAGCTGCTGTCCTGATAAAAATGTTTTTATTTATTTCATTTTTTATACAGAAGGACTTTACTCACATAAAACTGTGGATGGGAAACTTGGTTAGTTATGTAATGGTAAAAAAAAAAGGTGGGTAAACGATGATCGCCGTTCGTGGTGATTAAAGTAACGCTTTCTATACCTTCGATGCATTTTTGCACGAAAGGTGAGTAAACGCTCAAGCAAAATAAAAAAAGGTGGGTAAACGGTGTTTACGTGCGTTTACCTTCCACTACGTCACTGGTCCTTACTCACTAGACCTAGACCATGGTTTCCCAAACTCGGTCCTGGGAACCCTCTTGGGTGCACGTTTTAGGGCAAAAACCAGACTACACACTATGAGTGGTATTTTCCCTGTCATGTGCTATTACATATGGCCACCACCAGGGGGTGGTGTAGGATAGGATCTTAGTTTGTACCTGTAAACAATATGCAGGGAGTGGAGGTATCCCAGAGCACTGGCAATCTCTGCAGCATAGAACCTGGCTCTGGGTTCTAGGAACACCCTCTCTCTCTGTAGATGGTAGAACAACTCTCCTCCATTCACGTAGTCGAGGACAAAGTAGAGTTTGTCCGTAGTCTGGAAGGAAAAGTGCAACCCCACCAGGAAAGGATGTTTGATATTCTTCATCAGGACACTTCGCTCTGCCATGATATGCTTTTGCTGGATGAGGGAGGAAGAGAAAGAGAGCATACCATTCACGATGCCGGTAGTCCAAAAGAAACCTCAGGGCAACTGAGCAAGCAGCTGAGTGGTTGTATGTATTTGTGGCTATTGCAGTTTTCTTGGAGTATTGATTGTGTGTTTTAATAGCGAAGACAAGTAAAGACTCACCTCTTTCTTCTTCAAGATGATTTTCTTCTGCAGAACCTTGACGGCGTAATACTCGTTGCTGTCCCGGTGACGAGCCAGCAGGACTTTCCCAAAGCTCCCTTTGCCAATGATTTTCAGGTAGTCAAAATCACTTGGTTTGATCGCCAACTCCTCAGCTAGAGAGCTTCTGGGGAACGTCAGGCACATCTGAAAAAAGGAACGGAGAGGAGAGAAAGGTAAGAACAACCATCTTGGCTCTGGATTCAATTATCTATTCACACCCATGTGAATCTTACAGTATATGTCCTAAATGGCACCCTATTCCCTATATAGTGCACTACTTTTGACCTGAACCCTATGAGCTGTGGTCAAAAGCAGTGCACTATGGGGGGAATATGGTGCCATTTGGGTTGAACTCTTTCTGTCTGCCCCAAGGGCCAAGCCAAGTGTTGTGCTCACCGGATTCAGAAGTTCATCATCATCCAGCTCTTCATTCTGGTTCTCATCGATCTTCAGGAAGTCAACTTCAGAGCTGAGGAAGGAACAGAGAGAATGTTAACTTTAGGACGTTAAAATGGAATCCTCCGCCACTGATGATTCTCTGACGTTATTTTGACTGATACATTCATTTGCCACTTTGTGATTTTAGGGATGACGTGGTATTATCTAGAGTGTATAAATTATAATAGTAATACTTGGCTTGGCATTGAAAGCCAGTATTTCAATTACTATGATTGATACCCACTTTGGAAGCTGGACATTGCGATGCCTATGCCTGTTGGTATTTCAGGTGAACAAGGCTGAGTTGTACAGTGATTACAATTAGCAAATAGATAGAGAAGGTTCCATCTGTCATTCATCTGACCAATGAGGACAAGCAGGCTAAGCCTTTCAATAAGGGTCTCTACTAACTCCTCATAGACAATAAGGGTCTCTACTAACTCCTCATAGACAATAAGGGTCTCTACTAACTCCTCATAGACAATAGGGGTATCTACTAACTCCTCATACACAATAAGGGTCTCTACTAACTCCTCATAGACAATAAGGGTATCTACTAACTCCTGATAGAGACAATAGGGGTATCTTTTCTAACTGAGAGATAATGAAGTTGTTGTTGACCCACTAAATACAACATGCACATTTGAGTAATTTAGCAGATGCTCCTATCCAGAGCGATTACAGAAGCAATTAGGGTGAAGTGCCTTGCTCAAAGGTACATCAGCAGATTGTTTACCAAGTCGGCTCTGGGATTCGAACCAGTGACCGTTCGGTTACTGGCCCAATGCTCTTTACAGCTAGGCTACCTGCAGCACCATCTGAACTGTAGTTTTAAGCAGGCCTATCAACTTCCATTGCAACGTGACAATAATATGACGAAAAAACATCAGTGCAAGTATAAATATGTATCAAATTGTCCTGGATATCTTTTTGACAAGTTTGCAAACATTAAGCCTCTCTGTGTGTCAGTTCCTCTGCTTCCCATGGATCAGACTTGTCTATAGCATGAACAGCCCAGATTCAGACTGCTGTAAGCATCTAGCATCTGGAGAGGGTAACCCATTCAAATAGACGGTAACAGACTAACACTTCATGTTATATTATCTATTCACAAAGCTGTCTGCTGCCTGAGGGGATTTCACAGGCACTCTGACACAGCCCTAATGCTTTGTCTAAATGCAAATATGCCACGCACGCGAATGTAACTTTCACATAGGCGAGAACACATTTTTCTAATACAAAATATAGACTTACTGCACGCAGTTTAGGAAAATTGCACCCGGCTGTATTTTGAGAAACACAGGAAATGTGGAATAGAATGGTCCAATGGAATTCCGAGCGCAAGGTGAGAGAATTTGTTGTAGCCGAGGAAACGGGTGAAAACAGCCGGGTGCAACTTTGCTAAACTGCACACAGTAAGTGTATCTTTTTTTGCTTATATAAAAGTTCATTTACAAAGGTTTCCAAAACCGTATCGCAACTGAGGCTTATTTGTGTTACCACAGAGCGTCGGGATTAAACAGAACGTCGGGATTAAACAGAACGTCGGGATTAAACAGAACGTCGGGATTAAACAGAACGTCGGGATTAAACAGAACGTCGGGATTAAACAGAACGTCGGGATTAAACAGAACGTCGGGATTAAACAGAACGTCGGGATTGTAGTTCATGAGGGAGCCAGTTGTTAGCAGTAGCATCAGCTGAGAATCCTAAGAGGGGTCGGCTGTAAACTGGGTATACCCCACTTGGGTTCTTGAGAGCTACTGAAGAGGGTAGACAAGGTGCTTGGGAATTTTCCACTGAGCCAGACCCCCACCCGGCCGCTTGCCAGGCTGTTGAGAACAAACCATATTATGTGGTGAGTGCTTAATTGTATTAGCCAGCATCCCCGTCTAGGGGACACTGGGGATTTACAGAAAAGGTGCTTAGGCAGCGGAGAGGCCATGGCAGGAACACACTTGACATGAAATAACTATTCTTACGCTGGCTTTGCCTGCTTGGCCCCAGATTACTGCTTTGATTTAGAATGCTCGGCCAGAACACTCATGATAGTTATGTCACGTGAGGCTTATTGGATTGGAAATGTACAGTACACTGACTAACCTGTGGGTAAACCTATACAATAATAAATAAACACAGAGAGGCCTAATGTAATGCAGTGGGAAGTGGATGAACTGACGCACAGAGAGGCCTAATGTAATGCAGTGGGAAGTGGATGAACTGACGCACAGAGAGGCCTAATGTAATGCAGTGGGAAGTGGATGAACTGACGCACAGAGAGGCCTAATGTAATGCAGTGGGAAGTGGATGAACTGACGCACAGAGAGGCCTAATGTAATGCAGTGGGAAGTGGATGAACTGACGCACAGAGAGGCCTAATGTAATGCAGTGGGAAGTGGATGAACTGACGCACAGAGAGGCCTAATGTAATGCAGTGCAGATATTGTCTATTTGATAAATATTTCTACTTTCCCAAAAAGTTTTTTGTCATATTATTGTCATGTTGCGATGGAAGTTGGCCTATGTAATATCCAAACATCTCATTTTTGGACACACAAGTGTGCCACATAATACTTACTGATGACAGATATGTGGGTTTGACACCAGCTTCGAGATTAAGTCATTCAGACCCATTTTCCTCTCCTTGATAAAAGCTGCAATACAAAAAGAGGCATTTACGTCAGCTGGGTGCCCAGAGAATACAACGTCACTGATCAGATTGAACATTGCATTTCAATATACACTACATGACCAAAAGTATGTGGACACCTGCTTGTCGAACATCTCATTCCAAAATCATGAGCATTAATATGGAGTTGGTCCCCCCCCTTTGCTGCTATAACAGCCTCCACTCTTCTGGGAAGGCTTTCCACTAGATGTTGGAACATTGCTGCGGGGATTTGCTTCCATTCAGCCACAAGAGCATTAGTGAGGTTGGGCACTGATGTTGGCCGATTAGGCCTGGCTCACTGTCGGTGTTCCAATTCATCCCAAAGGTGGGGTTGAGGTCAGGGCTTTGTGCAGGCCAGTCAAGTTCCTCCACACCGATCTCAACAAACCATTTCTGTATGGACCTCGCTTTGTGCACGGAGGCATTGTCATGCTGAAACAGGAAAGGGCCTTCCCCAAACTGTTGCCACTAAGTTGGAAGCACAGAATCGTCTACAATGTCATTGCATGATGTAGCGTTAAGATTTCCCTTCACTGGAACTAAGGGGCCCGAACCATGAAAAACAGCCCCAGACCATTATCCCTCCTCCAAACTTTACAGTTGGCACTATGCATTGGGGCGGGTAGCGTTCTCCTGGCATCCGCCAAACCCAGATTCGTCTGTCAGACTGCCAGATGGTGAAGCGTGATTCATCACTCAAGAGAACGCATTTCCACTGCTCCAGAGTCCAATGTCGGCAAGCTTTACACCATTCTAGCTGACGCTTGGCATTGCACATGGTGATCTTAGGCTTGGGTGTAGCTGCTCGGCCATGGAAACCCATTTCATGAAGTTCCTGACGAACAGTTATTGTGCTGACGCTGCTTCCAGAGGCAGTTTGGAACTCGGTAGTGAGAGATGCAACCGAGGACAGACAGTTTTTACACGCTACACGCTTCAGCAATCTGCGGTCCCGTTCTGTGAGCTTGTGTGGCCTACCACTTCGCGGCTGAGCCGTTGTTGCTCCTAAATGTTTCCACTTCACAATAACAGCACTTACAGCTGACCGGGCAGCTCTTGCAGTGCAGAAATTTGATGAACTGACTTGTTGGAATGGTGGCATCCTATGACAGTGCCACGTTGAAAGTCACTAAGTCTACTGACAATGTTTGTCTATGGAGATTGCATGGCTGTGTGCTCTACACCTGTCAACAACGGTGAAATAGCCAAATCCACTCATTTGAAAGGGTGTCCACATACTTTTGTATATCTAGTGTACCTATAGGCCATACCATTGCAAACTGGGACAATGATAACTGGGAAACCATAGCCTACAGTTCGTCACACAGGTCAACTAAAACTGTGCAAAATTACCATGTATTTTTTCGGAGCTGCAAAATGATGCTAGAAAAGATTCCGTTATAACGCATTATCTGCATAATCTTATCGTTACGCAACACAATATTACTGTGTATAGCCTAACCCTTTAGGCGACCCGCCGCGTCGCATAGTGAAATATATCGCTCAAATCCTATATCACATAGGCCTAAATAGTGCGACAAGTGAACCATATATAGGGACAGCTCATTATCAATTGAGATATGTGCGCAATCCAATGTTTAATTTGGTGCATGCACTCCCATTGCCAGTTAAGCAAGTTTTAGATCGAAGGCATTGTCTCGTGTATGCGGTAAGCTACAATAACAACCCTCGAAAGAATATACACCAATAGACTATTCATCAAAAACTCACGATCCAAAGCATACCGATGCATTGTTCCATTCAACAGCACAATGCAAGCCTAGAACCTAAATCAAAACATTGAACTCAGAATAACAGTAAAAAAAAAAATCCTACCAGTGAGAACTGACACAATTCCCCTCATCTTGCAATAAGACAGGTCGCATGGAGCCTCGGTAACAGCCATAGTGAACAAAAAATATAAATCCACTTGGGGGAAAAAAACCCAGTTGAAATAGAGAGCTCCGTTATGAAGAAGACACGCTGGTTGCCCTAGAACCAATTTCTCCACTTCATGCGTACAGAGAGAGCCCTGCCCGCGAAAACGACCCGTTTTAAACACCTACCCAGTGCGCTGAGCAAGCCAGTTATTATGTACCGAACACGTGGTTTGAGGAGGAGAGGCACACTGACATCACTTGGTTACCAGGCGACTGTCAGCGCCAGTGATGTAACCGGACCCCGCAGCTCCATGTCTTGCCTGCAGGAGGCGAGGGATGACGAGCGGTGTGTTGCGCTCCAGAGGTGGTGAGCAGTGACTGTACCGTGGAGCGCCGGATTGAACCCCCGACTGCTAAATCCTATCTTTTTCTTCTTTTTTATTAATTAATTAATGGGAAGATACTGCTGGCCATAATCTCCCCAGAATCTATAGGATTACTGCCACACCGGATCGGTTTATAATGACAATGGATATAATCACAAGTAGGCTGCATAGACCCACTAGTGCTGAGCAATTAACCAAAATTTCGGGGTTTTTTTCGTGTTTTTTTTTTTTAACTCATTGACCGACGTCGGTTCAATAATTTGAATAATTGAATTCCATTTCGTTAGTTTTTTCTTCGGTCAGCTGGATGTGCAGTTTCTGTAGATATAAATCAGATGAAGCCTGAACTGTGCGTTGGGCGGTTGCTGGCCCATTATAAATCCTCGAAATGGTAAAAATCTGGTAAAAACCTGTCGTTCTGCCCCTGAATAAAGCAGTTCACCCACTGTTCCTAGACCGTCATTGTAAATAATATTTTTTTTCTTAATTGACTTGCCTGGTTAAATAAATGTAAAAAATGTTGTAGGTTCCAACAGGCCAATATTCTACATAGTTTAGCGCTGAAAAACATGGTAATTAACTACAATGACCATAATCCATTGCGTTCCCGCTTAAACCTGTCCGGTCTAAGAACGTGCGATAGAAAGCGGTTGCTTCGCGATCCTGAAAATACATTATCTACGGTACAGTGGGGGAAAAAAGTATCTGATCCCCTGCTGATTTTGTACGTTTGCCCACTGACAAAGAAATGATCAGTCTATAATAAAAAATAAAAAAACCTTTTTTGCAATCACAGAGGTCAGACGTTTTTTGTAGTTGGCCAGCAGGTTTGCACATGTAACAGTGTAGGTTCCGTCCCTCTCTTCGCCCCAACCTGGGCTCGAACCAGGGACCCTTGCACACATCAACAACTGACACCCCACGAAGCATTGTTACCCATCACGCCACAAAAGCCGCGGCCCTTGCAACGCAATTGATATGCAATTAGCGCGCACCACGCTAACTAACTAGCCATTTCACATCGGTTACACACACATCTCAGGAGGGATTTTGTCCCACTCCTCTTTGCAGATCTTCTCCAAGTCATTAAGGTTTCGAGGCTGACGTTTGGCAACTTGAACCTTCAGCTCCCTCCACAGATTTTCTATGGGATTAAGGTCTGGAGACTGGCTTGGCCACTCCAGGACCTTAATGTGCTTCTTCTTGAGCCACTCCTTTGTTGCCTTTGCCGTGAGTTTTGGGTCATTGTCATGCTGGAATACCCATCCACGACCCATTTTCAATGCCCTGGCTGAGGAAGGAGGTTCTCACCCAAGATTTGACGGTACATGGCCCCGCCCATCGTCCTTTTGATGCAGTGAAGTTGTCCTTTCCCCTTAGCAGAAAAACACCCCCAAAGCATAATGTTTCCACCTCCATGTTTGACGGTGGAGATGGTGTTCTTGGGTTCATAGGCAGCATTCCTCCTCCTCCAAACACGGCGAGTTGAGTTGATGCCAAAGAGCTCCATTTTGGTCTCATCTGACCACAACACTTTCACCCAGTTGTCCTCTGAATCATTCAGATGTTCATTGGCAAACTTCAGACGGGAATGTATATGTGCTTTCTTGAGCAGGGAGACCTTGCGGGCGCTGCAGGATTTCAGTCCTTCACGGCGTAGTGTGTTACCAATTGTTTTCTTGGTGACTGTGGTCACAGCTGCCTTGAGATCATTGACAAGATCCTCCCGTGTAGTTCTGGGCTGATTCCTCACCGTTCTCATGATCATTGCAACTCCACGAGGTGAGATCTTGCATGGAGCCCCAGGCCGAGGGATATTGACAGTTCTTTTGTGTTTCTTCCATTTGCGAATAATTGCACCAACTGTTGTCACCTTCTCACCAAGCTGCTTGGAGATGGTCTTGTAGCCCATTCCAGCCTTGTGTAGGTCTACAATCTTGTCCTTGGAGAGCTCTTTGGTCTTGGCCATGGCGGAGAGTTTGGAATCTGATTGATTGATTGTTTCTGTGGACAGGTGTCTTTTGTACAGGTAAAAAACTGAGATTAGGAGCACTCCCTTTAAGAGTGTGCTCCTAATCTCAGCTCGTTACCTGTATAAAAGACACCTGGGAGCCAGAAATCTTTCTGATTGAGAGGGGGTCAAATACTTATTTCCCTCATTAAAATGCAAATCAATTTATAACATTTTTGACCTGCGTTTTTCTGGATTTTTTTGTTGTTATTCTGTCTCTCACTGTTCAAATAAACCTACCATTAAAATTATAGACTGATCATTTCTTTGTCAGTGGGCAAAGGTACAAAATCAGCAGGGGATCAAATACTTTTTTCCCTCACTGTATGTTAATGATTTATTTATTGAAGTAATAAAATAACTACTAAAAATAGAGATTTTGTCAGACAGCATAGGCAGCAACTCTACAGAGATGATGACTTGGAATGAAATAATAAAGTCAACAAATAAAACAAAGATTTTATTAAAGTAAAGTAATATGAATAACTGATGGTTAATTAGTGATAAACAGTAATGGGCAGTCACTACCATCGTGGGACTTGTATTCATTGTTTTATTCTGTGCTGTTACAGCATCCAACTCACATAATGCATATTGCATTTCATGTCAAAATAAATAAATAGAAAACCGTGATTATTTATTAATAATCAAACCGAAACCGAACCGACCTCAAAATAAAAAATAAAAAAAGTTATCATCACTCAGCACTACCCGTCACTGACTTCTGCTACCAGCTTCACACAATAATCAGCTCAATGCAGGCTACTTTCACCAATGCACAGTATTCCTTTATACAGTATTAGGATAGAGAAATGCATTTCATGATTAAAACATTTCAGTTTCTGTAGCCAATTCACTGTTAGCATCATCAGCAAATATCCAATATGTTGGATGGAAGAAAGTCAATGTAGAAAAAATTAAAATGCAGGTAGAACAGTAAAAAGTTATTTTCTATTACATTCTGCAAGCAATATCCCACTGGGCACAGATGTCAATTCAACATCTACTCCCAAATGACGTGGAAAAAACGTTGATTCAACCAGTGTGTACACAGTAGAGCATTTTTTCTTGCATTAAATTCTATAATACACCAACACATCTGAAAACAGATGTCTACAAAATGCCCTTAACCCATATCCTGACATAAGGCACAGTTGTGGACCTGTGCTTAAAGTGACTGTGCTGGTCAAGGTTGTGAAGTTGTGAGGTGACTTGGCCCAATGTATATTACACAAACTATATATTATAAAGGACATGATGATCTTTAAGCCCAGTGATCTATCCAGCAGAAGCCATAGATGTGGTCCACTAACCATGTATGTTATATAAGTGTGTCATAAAACTGCCACTATCTCTCCTCTGCTCTGGTATGCTAGCTAAAGCCTGAGACAGACCAGACCGTTGGCTCTATGGTGGAGCAACCCCTGCTAGCTATTGCCTGGGACAGACAGTTGGCTCTATGGTGGAACGACGATTGCTAGCTAATGCCTGAGACATTACTGTATATAAGCAGTATACTGTATATTTCCCACAAAGCTTCATATTACAGTAGTCCACTTGTATTTCACAGCATACAGAAATATACTCTATACAGATACATACTGCACCTTACATGCACCCACCTGTATGTTTTACAGTAAAATGTGTGTTCGCATAGTTTTTGTCTATGTGAAAGTGTGCGATGCATCACTGCATTTTTCCCCACATAGGACTGCAAGATTACCTCAAACCGGTGGCAGAGGACGTCTTTCCACACCTCAACAGGAGGAGGCTATTTGCACCATAGGTCCGAGCAAACAATGCCATGAGACTCAGGGAAATACAAAGGACCATTATAGAAGACAACGATGTCTTTGAAAACATCCATACGGTTAGCATCTCAACCATCGACAGGGTGCTGCATAGAAACCAGATGAGTATGAAACAGCTGTACCGTGTACCATTCCATAGGAATGAGGACAGAGTTAAGGAGCTACGGTGCCAGTATGTACAGGTAAAACATATATCTATGTAACTACTTTACAGCAACATTTTATAGTGATACATAGCACAGTAAGCATAAACTGCACACATTTCCATTGCTGTGGAAGGAACATGCAATATATGTACATTTTATGTCACTCTTCCTTACCAAAACAAATTCAACTGTGTGTTCTTGGATATAGCGTATATTGGAGTTGGAATCAAGTGAACCCTCTCACAACTTTGTATACGTGGATGAGGCTGGCTTCAACCTGACCAGATGCAGAAGGCGGGGTGGGAATATCATCGATCACAGAGCTACTGTGGATTTGCAAGGCCAACGGGGAGGAAATATCACCATGTGTGCTGCTATTTCAGAGCATGGTGTCCTAACCCATATCCCCCTTATAGGGCCATACAACACCCAGCATCTACTCAACTTTTTAGAGACTCTCTACAGGGCTCTCATCCCTGATGATGAGAGGGGTCTGTTTAGAGAGGATTTGCCAAAGTATGTGGTCATTTGTGATAATGTGAGTTTCCATCGATCAAACATCATAAGGCAATGGTTTGTGACCCACCCGAGGATGCTCATAGAATTCCTCCCACCTTATTCACCCATTCCTTAACCCAATTGAGGAGTTATTTTCAGCATGGAGGTGGAAGGTGTATGATCGTCAGCCACACACACAGATGACCCTGCTGGCTGCAATGGATGCAGCATGTGAGGACATCACAGTAGACGCCTGCAGAGGATGGATAAGGCATTCCAAAAGATTCTTTCCACGTTGCATTGGAAGGGAAAATATCCGGTGTGATGTGGATGAGAATATGTGGGCCGACAGACAGGAACGTCTGGATGTGTAGAGACGGCACTAGAACAGCGCTGCGGGCAAAGTTGTGCCTTAGGGGTGGTTTCCTGTGTTTCTTTCTAATTTAGTTTTTTTTTCCTTTGTGCCCCTTGGTTTGTCCAGTCTCTTTCAATCAATAACCCACATACAGTAATATGTAAATAGTACTGTTGAAATTGATATATGCCATAGAAGTGCAGCCTTGTGCATTTTCAATGCAGTAACTGTCATCCAAACTGTAGTCTAAGGTTACATCAGGTAATACTGTCCAAGTACACGGTTCCATTGACAACATGCCTAAACATTTTGACGACCTTGTTCGTGAACAATGACTCAATGACTTATCATTCTGATGACACTGACATGATCATTGGCATGAATATTTACTTTTGAGAGATGTGCTAAGGATTTTTAGTGACTGACTAGCTTTAGAAACACATCTATTGTATATTGCAGTTTGTACAAATTGTTCTGAGAAATGCACTTATTATTTTGCACATGTTAGGGATGTTGTGAAAAATGCACCAAAGCGACTGAGAAAAACTGTAATAACTGTTTTTTAAATGTACTAGACCTGTCACCACATCACATTCTTTAACTGCTGCTATATCATTACTACTACTGCTAGCTACATAGCTAGCTACTGCTACTACTATTACTTTTAAGTAAAGATTTACTAATGATAACAATCATTTTTGTTATGGCGTAAAGCCAAACTCAATCATGAGACTGTTCTATGAAATGGCACGCTATTCCCTAGATAGATCCTAGCTCTCTCATCCAAAGATACCATACAACTCATGTTTGCATGCATCACTGAATGAATCAATAGGGTGTGTTTTGACTCAAGTTCTCTTTTTTACAAGGTGCTGCTTCCCTTCCTGCATCTCTCTAATCTAATCCATACATGGGATGGGTCATGATGAATGGAGCACTCTGTAAAACCCAGAGCTGTATTGTTTGTCTCTCTGGTGCATGTCACATCTATTTGCTCTGGGCCATATTGTCAGACGTTGTTTAGTGATTGCTGACTGCTACCCACTCAGGAGAAGGATGGAGATAAGAGCGAGACAGAGAGACAGACAGACACAGAGAGACAGACAGAGAGACAGATAGACAGACAGACAGAGACACAGAGACACAGAGAGACAGAGAGACAGACAGACAGAGAGACAGACAGACAGAGACACAGAGAGACAGACAGACAGAGAGAGACACAGAGAGACAGACAGACAGACAGACAGACAGACAGACAGACAGACAGACAGACAGACAGACAGACAGACAGACAGACAGAGAGACAGACACAGAGAGACAGACGGACGGACGGACGGACGGACGGACAAACGGACAGAGAGACAGAGAAACGGACAGAGAGACAGAGAAACGGACAGAGAGACAGAGAAACGGACAGAGAGAGATAGAGAGAGATTTAAAAAAATGTTGAGTCCATAAGAAGTAAGTCACATGGGAGAGGAGCTGGAGAGAGAATCTGAAAGAGAGCGACGGAACAGAATGAAAGATAAAAACAAAACAGACAAACAGTTGTATAAAGACAATAACCAGGAAAAACTAACCAAACTTAAACTCCACTTGTTTAAGACCAACAACAACACCCCTGGTCACCCCTGGTCACCCCTGGTCACCCCTGGTCACCCCTGGGTTCTGCTTACCAAGATAATCTGGTTATTCTCACACACACAGGAAATTAATTAAGTTTCTAAATATGAAGGGTCTCTTGCCGGTCTTCATGCCCTGTCTTTTATACAGTAACAATGTGTACGTGTTGTCAGTATGTGTTGTTTGTACATGTATGTCTGAAGCAGTAATTTTCTAGTGTCTCTCTGTGTATGTATCATGTAAACTTGTCTCCAGCTCGTCTCCCTCCGAAGTATCCTTTTCTCTCTCTCTCTCTCTCTCTCTCTCTCTCTCTCTCTCTCTCTCTCTCTCTCTCTCTCTCTCTCTCTCTCTCTCTCTCTCTCTCTCTCTCTTGCTCTGTCTCTCACTGCAGCACCGTTTGAATCAATTCGACTCTACAATTCACAAAACTGGCAAATCATTTTCCTCATGTCCCCTACTCACCCCCACCTGTCCCCTACTCAACCCCCTCACCTGTCCCCTATTCAACCCCCACCTGTTCCCTACTCAACCCCTACACCTGTCCCCTACTCAAACCCCCCTCACCTGTCCCCTACTCAACCCCCCCTCTCCCGTCCCCTACTCAACCCCCCTCACCTGTCCCCTACTCAACCCCCCCTCACCTGTCCCCTACTCAATTCCCCCCTCACCTGTCCCCTACTCAACCCCCCCTACCTGTCCTCTACTCAATCCCCCCTCACCTGTCCCCTACTCAAACCCCCCTCACCTGTCCCCTACTCAACCCCCCTCACCTGTCCCCTACTCAACCCCCCCTCACCTGTCCCCTACTCAAACCCCCCTCACCTGTCCCCTTTGCAACCCCCGTCATCTGTCCTCTACTCAATTCCCCCCTTACCTGTCCCCTACTCAACCCCCCTCACCTTTCCCCTATTCAACCCCCCCTACCTGTCCCCTACTCAACCCCCCTCACCTGTCCCCTACTCAACCCCCCCTACCTGTCCTCTACTCAATTCCCCCTTACCTGTCCTCTACTCAATTCCCCCTCACCTGTCCCCTACTCAACCCCCACCTGTCCCCTACTCAACCCCCCTCACCTGTCCCCTACTCAACCCCCCCTTACCTGTCCTCTACTCAAATCCCCCATCAACTGTCCCCTACTCAACTCCCACCTGTCCCCTACTCAACCCCCCTCACCTGTCCCCTACTCAACCCCCCCGCCTGTCCCCTATTCAACCCCCTCCCACCTGTCCCCTACTCAACCCCTACGCCTTTCCCCTACTCAAACCCCCCTCACCTGTCCCCTACTCAACCCCCCCCTACCTGTCCCCTACTCAACCCCCCTCACCTGTCCCCTACTCAACCCCCCCTACCTGTCCCCTACTCAATTCCCCCTCACCTGTCCCCTACTCAACGCCCCCTACCTGTCCTCTACTCAATCCCCCCTCACCTGTCCCCTACTCAACCCCCCCACCTGTCCTCTACTCAATCCCCCCTCACCTGTCCCCTATTCAACCCCCCCCTCAACTGTCCCCTATTCAACCCCCCTCACCTGTCCCCTATTCAACCCCCCCTTCAACTGTCCCCTATTCAACCCCCCCTCAACTGTCCCCTATTCAACCCCCCTCAACTGTCCCCTACTCAACCCCCCCTACCTGTCCCCTACTCAACCCCCCCCTACCTGTCCCCTATTCAACCCCCCCCTTACCTGTCCCCTACTCAACCCCCCCTACCTGTCCCCTACTCAACCCCCCCCTACCTGTCCCCTATTCAACCCCCCCCTTACCTGTCCCCTACTCAACCCCCCCCTACCTGTCCCCTATTCAACCCCCCCTCAACTGTCCCCTATTCAACCCCCCCTTACCTGTCCCCTATTCAACCCCCCTATTCAACCCCCCTATTCAACCCCCCCACCTGTCCCCTATTCAACCCCCCTTACCTGTCCCCTATTCAACCCCCCTATTCAACCCCCCTATTCAACCCCCCTACCTGTCCCCTATTCAACCCCCCCTACCTGTCCCCTATTCAACCCCCCCTACCTGTCCCCTATTCAACCCCCCTACCTGTCCCCTATTCAACCCCCCTATTCAACCCCCCTACCTGTCCCTTTATCTAGCTGAGTGCCACAAACAAAACACTAGCAGGTGTCAGGTTCCGGTGAGTATGGGAGTCCCGCCCAAGGGAACCTAGTTTGCATCTGAAATGGCACCCTATTTCTTACATAGTGCACTATTTATACCAGATCCCTATGGGCCCTGGTCAAAAGTAGTGCACTATGTAGGGAATAGGGTGTCATTTGGGACACCGTCCTAGTCTCTATGACACCAGAGCACACCTGAGTCACCTGAGAAGCACAACACCAGAGCACCAGGTTTTTAAATACATTGTTAATTGGTGGATATTGCTCTAATGATGCCGATGATACTGTTTCCATTCCCCTGTAGTACAGTATCTCTATTTAAAAGTCTCTGAAGAACCCAGGAAGTAAAGTGATCTAGTTAGGAACTTAACACTAACGGGTCTGGTAGCTTTTACGTCCTGGGGTCGTAGGTGAAAATCTACAGATACAACAGATACAGCAGGACAATGATATTTTTCAGGAAACGAGGTCTGCGTCGCCAAACTATAAAGGGAATAGGGTGCCATTTGGGACTGGAACCTAGGTCTGTGGGCACACCTGTCTGCCATTCACTGTTCGCTGGAGAGTTCTGTGCAACTAGGTCATTGATGTGACAAGGCCTTATTCCTATTCAATGATGAAAGCCCAACATGTTTCTAAGACATTGCCTCAGGTTCATGACTGAAGTGAAATGGTTGTAAACATGATGTGAAACGTTACGTAAACGTCTTAGCATTATTTAGCATTATTATTTATTTAACTGACTTGCCTAGATAAATAAAGGTTAAATAAAATAAATAAATAATGTAGTGTACTGTAGTATTTGACCACGGTGGACAGCTTTGTTTAATGGGCTCTTGTTGTAACAGAACATAACCCTACCACTCAATAGTTCTGGTCTAAACCTCAGACAGAATAATAAATAACAGCTAAATAACATACATGTATGTTGCTGACTTTAAAAGTCTCTGGTTCACCAGGTCGTCTGTTAAACCAGTGTCTCTGTTCACCAGGTCGTCTGTTAAACCAGTGTCTCTGGTTCACCAGGTCGTCTGTAAACCAGTGTCTCTGTTCACCAGGTCGTCTGTTAAACCAGTGTCTCTGTTCACCAGGTCGTCTGTTAAACCAGTGTCTCTGTTCACCAGGTCGTCTGTTAAACCAGTGTCTCTGTTCACCAGGTCGTCTGTTAAACCAGTGTCTCTGTTCACCAGGTCGTCTGTTAAACCAGTGTCTCTGTTCACCAGGTCGTCTGTTAAACCAGTGTCTCTGTTCACCAGGTCGTCTGTTAAACCAGTGTCTCTGTTCACCAGGTCGTCTGTTAAACCAGTGTCTCTGTTCACCAGGTCGTCTGTTAAACCAGTGTCTCTGTTCACCAGGTCGTCTGTTAAACCAGTGTCTCTGTTCACCAGGTCGTCTGTTAAACCAGTGTCTCTGTTCACCAGGTCGTCTGTTAAACCAGTGATTGTCTGGGCCTTTTGGACTTTTATGCACTATTGATTTGCCTTCCACTTCGCAAATGAGAGTTAAAGCTTCCTGACCGTTGATAATGTATAGAATTCTTATCCACTTTGTGAAATATAATCTAAATGCAGACTACTACTATAACCCTGGAAAGAGAAAGCATCTGTATCCCAGGGACGGACATGTTAACCCTGGAAAGAGAAAGCATCTGTATCCCAGGGACGGACATGTTTTTGTTTTAATTGCCTTTCTGTAAAAGAGACCTATTTTTTTACACCCCAAATGGCACCCTATTCAACTAGGGCTCTGGTCAAAAGTAGTGCACTATATAGTGAATAGGGTGCCATTTGGGATGCAGCCCCGTTCTTAGTCTACAGGCTCTGGAAATGAGATGTGCTATTCCATGCAGAAAAACATCCTGGCTGCCTCTGCTAGCTCAGTGATAAAACATCCTGGCTGCCTCTGCTAGCTCAGTGATAAAACATCCTGGCTGCCTCTGCTAGCTCAGTGATAAAACATCCTGGCTGCCTCTGCTAGCTCAGTGATAAAACATCCTGGCTGCCTCTGCTAGCTCAGTGATAGACCAGTGCTTAATGACTCAGAGTAAAACGGTGGACTTGCTGTGGCTGTTAGATCCACACGTTCTAAGGCTTCTGTCCAGTGACACTTCATGCCTTCGGCAGCCCATTTTTAGTGCACTACTTTTGACCAGGGCCCATAGGGTAGTAGTGCACTACATAGGGAATAGTGGCGCTATACAGGGAATAGGGTGCCATTTGGGATGAAGCCCAATATAACATTGCAGCGGATGCAGTATATCTTATTTGCACTGGCGTTGAACCTAGGAATTTGAACAAAAAGCCAACGCTCACAAGCGGTTTGATATTGTATTTATGGAAGAATGCAGATCTTTGGAGGTTCGTATGACTTGTTACATTGGTGTATATTTTACCACAGTATCACTCATTTCATGGAAATTGTATTGAAACACAAAATGTGCTTTTTGTTGAAAGTTTTCAGTGTTTTGATGAGTGAGTCATCTGATATCTAGAGCATGATGTTCTTTTCATGTTTTTCCATTACACCGAACAGACTAAAGTAAACATGTCACAGGGAAAGCAAACAGAGATTCCATGGAACTTGATAACTGGGCCTTTATTCACAAAAGCTGCTCTACGATCAGGTTCTGCTTGTCTATACAGTCGTATTCCATCTGATTTAGGAGGCTAAACTGATCGTAGACTCACTCTGGATGGATATGGACCCTGATGAGTGTAATGAGAATGGGGGGGGGGACGACGACGACAACAACAAACATAAAAATTAAGCACAACGTGTCAAGCTCCATCTTTCAAACGTTTTGACTTAACAGATTTGATTGGAGTGTTATGTACACAGCAAGGGGGGAAAAGTGTGTCACGGACCATCTTTGTAAGGTTTTGACTAAGCAGATTTGAATGTTATGTATGACATGAGGGGAAAGTGTGTCAAGCACCATCTTTGAAAGGATTTGAACAGATTTGCGGAGAAGGAGAAAGGAGTAGGGAAAGGGTTTGTCTCATTCTCATCACTATTCTTCTACAGTCATCACCAAGCATTGGGAAAACAATGAGATGACTAGATGTGTTAAAAATGTTGACACTTGTACCACACATTGAATCAAACAAGATTTTTGCCGTGAAATGGCTGCCTCAGCTGGTCACAGCTGGACTCATCTGTCATGATGTTAGTCCCTCGCTGGTGTCAGCTGGTCTCATCTGTCATGATGTCAGTCCCTCAGCTGGTCTCATCCGTCATGATGTTAGTCCTCCAGCTGGTCTCATATGTCATGATGTTAGTCCCTCAGCTGGTCTCATCTGTCATGATGTTAGTCCTCCAGCTGGTCTCATCTGTCATGATGTTAGTCCCTCATCTGGTCTCATCTGTCATGATGTTAGTCCCTCAGCTGGTCTCATCTGTCATGATGTTAGTCCCTCAACTGGTCTCATCTGTCATGATGTTAGTCCTCCAGCTGGTGTCATCCGTCATGGTGTTAGTCCCTCAGCTGGTCACAGCTGGTCTCATCTGTCATGGTGTTAGTCCTCCAGCTGGTCTCATCTGTCATGATGTCAGTCCCTCAGCTGGTCTCATCCGTCATGGTGTTAGTCCTCCAGCTGGTCTCATCTGTCATGATGTTAGTGCCTCAGCTGGTCTCATCTGGTCTCATCTGTCATGATGTTAGTCCTCCAGCTGGTCTCATCTGGTCTCATCTGTCATGATGTTAGTCCCTCAGCTGGTCTCATCTGTCATGGTGTTAGTCCTCCAGCTGGTCTCATCTGGTCTCATCTGTCATGGTGTTAGTCCCTCAGCTGGTCACAGCTGGTCTCATCTGTCATGGTGTTAGTCCTCCAGCTGGTCTCATCTGTCATGATGTTAGTCCTCCAGCTGGTCTCATCTGTCATGGTGTTAGTCCCTCAGCTGGTCTCATCCGTCATGGTGTTAGTCCCTCAGCTGGTCTCATCTGTCATGATGTTAGTCCCTCAGCTGGTCTCATCTGTCATGATGTCAGTCCCTCAGCTGGTCTCATCTGGTCTCATCTGTCATGATGTTAGTCCCTCAGCTGGTCTCATCTGTCATGATGTTAGTCCCTCAACTGGTCTCATCTGTCATGATGTTAGTCCTCCAGCTGGTGTCATCCGTCATGGCGTTAGTCCCTCAGCTGGTCACAGCTGGTCTCATCTGTCATGGTGTTAGTCCTCCAGCTGGTCTCATCTGTCATGGTGTTAGTCCCTCAGCTGGTCTCATCTGTCATGGTGTTAGTCCTCCAGCTGGTCTCATCTGTCATGATGTTAGTCCCTCAGCTGGTCTCATATGTCATGGTGTTAGTCCTCCAGCTGGTCTCATCTGTCATGGTGTTAGTCCCTCAGCTGGTCTCATCTGTCATGGTGTTAGTCCTCCAGCTGGTCTCATCTGTAATGATGTTAGTCCTCCAGCTGGTCTCAGCTGGTCTCATCTGTGATGATGTTAGTCCTCCAGCTGGTCTCATCTGTCATGACGTTAGTCCCTCAGCTGGTCTCATCTGTCATGATGTCAGTCCCTCAGCTGGTCTCATCTGTGATGATGTTAGTCCCTCAGCTGGTTTCATCTGTGATGATGTTAGTCCCACAGCTGGTCTCATCTGTCATGATGTTAGTCCTCCAGCTGGTCTCATCTGTCATGATGTCCTCCAGCTGGTCTCATCTGTCATGGTGTTAGTCCTCCAGCTGGTCTCATCTGTAATGATGTTAGTCCTCCAGCTGGTCTCATCTGTCATGGTGTTAGACCTCCAGCTGGTCTCATCTGTCATGATGTTAGTCCCTCAGCTGGTCTCATCCGTCATGATGTTAGTCCCTCAGCTGGTCTCATCTGTCATGATGTCAGTCCCTCAGCTGGTCTCATCTGTCATGATGTCAGTCCCTCAGCTGGTCTCATCTGTCATGATGTTAGTCCCTCAGCTGGTCTCATCTGTAATGATGTTAGTCCCTCAGCTGGTCTCATCTGTCATGATGTTAGACCCTCAGCTGGTCTCATCTGTCATGATGTTAGTCCCTCAACTGGTCTCATCTGTAATGATGTTAGTCCTCCAGCTGGTCTCATCTGTCATGATGTTAGTCCCTCAGCTGGTCTCATCTGTCATGGTGTTAGTCCTCCAGCTGGTCTCATCTGTCATGATGTTAGTCCTTCAGCTGGTCTCATCCGTCATGGTGTTATTCCCTCAATCAATCAATATATCAATCAAACAAATGTATTTATAAAGCCCTTCTACATCAGCCGATGTCACAAAGTGCTGTACAGAAACCCAGCCTAAAACCCCAAACAGCAAGCAATGCAGGTGTAGAAAAAACTACCTAGAAAGGCAGGAACCTAGGAAGAAATCCAGAGAGGAACCAGGCTCTGAGGGGTAGCCAGTCCTCTTCTGGCTGTGCCGGATGGAGATTATAAGAGTACATGGCCAAGATGTTCAAACGTTCAAATAATAATCACAGTGTTTGTAGAGGGTGAAACAGAGGGTTGCAACAGGTGAAAATGTCAGTTGGCTTTTCATAGCTGGTCTCATCCGTCATGGGGTGAGTCCCTCAGCTGGTCTCATCCGTCATGGGGTGAGTCCCTCAGCTGGTCTCATCCGTCATGGGATTACTCCCTCAGCTGGTCTCATCCGTCATGAGGTAAGTCCCTCAGCTGGTCTCATCCGTCATGGGGTGAGTCCCTCAGCTGGTCTCATCCGTCATGGGATTACTCCCTCAGCTGGTCTCATCCGTCATGGGGTGAGTCCCTCAGCTGGTCTCATCCGTCATGGGGTAAGTCCCTCAGCTGGTCTCATCCGTCATGGGGTAAGTCCCTCAGCTGATCTCATCCGTCATGGGGTGAGTCCCTCAGCTGGTCTCATCGGTCATGGGGTGAGTCCCTCAGCTGGTCTCATCCGTCATGGGGTGAGTCCCTCAGCTGGTCTCATCCGTCATGGGGTGAGTCCCTCATGGGGTTAAGGTTTCTCTCAGATAATAGTAGAGAAACAACAACGATAACCACAATGGAGAAAAACTTTTCAAAAGACAATTGAGTATTTCACCCATTTACTGAAGGCACAAGTTCTACCCGACTGAATAGTTGTTATGTTATTGCTACTAATATACAGTCTGTTTTATGGTTAATAACAAGTCACATATATATTTGCCCTTAACCACAATGTGTTAGGTCCAGGTACTTTGAAAAGAGCACCACAATCATGCATCTTTCTTCAAACACATTTCTTTTGCGAAATGTCTTGCGTTTTCAATGGGCATAATAATCATACACTGGTTTCTACTAAACAACAGTTCAGCAGTTTCTATGGGGCCATGAACCTTATCTCTTTTGTTTTCTGTCTTACTGAGCACAGACCAATAGATACAAGTAAATGTCAATGCTGTACTGGGAAACCCATAATCTCAAGTGTGCACTTGATAAGCAGGTCAGATCACAGTATGAAGTGGAAAGGGATCGTACTAGTAAAAGGCCTGAACTGTCCTCCATAACACATGACTACCGGTAAAACTAAATCAGTCATACACCCTAGAAATCATGGCACCTGACCAAATAAATGGTTTAAGGATGTTGTAATTGTTTTATTTGTGGAGGTATAGGTTGCGTTTCCAAATGGCATCCTAATCCCTACATAGTGCCCTACGTTTGACCAGAGCCCTATGGGACTATGTGCACTACATTGGAAATAGTGTGCGATTTAGGATGTAACCATAGTCTCTCGTGACAGCCTTGAAGTTAAAATGTTAAACACTAATGTAATAGCTCAGATTTGCTTCTGGTTGCCAAGATGATTAGATTAAACTCTTTATGTAAAAAGAAAAACATTCAGTCAAAAATGTATGACGAAGGGAAACATGAAACTGCAAATTCATTCCCCTCTTATCTTGACATTGTAGAGAATGAATTAGGAAGGGAAACTCTGGGCGGCCGGCTCAGGGGAGGAGGGAGTGGGAGGACAGGTGATGGATTGAGTTTACGGATGCTGTCGGTACGATAAGACACCCTCTAAATAGCCCTGCCTGTTACCAACTATAGACTGATTAGCTGGTCACGTGGGGGAGGATCGTGAGATCTATTTAAATCAGGACCTGTGGGTTGACTCACTACCTGGACTGCTGCTAACCTTGGACCAACACATCTACAAGGCTATTTCCACTCTCCACCTGTCGAGCAAGCCTCCGGTGTGTCTTTTTGATGGTGTGTGACGTTCCAATTGAAAGCAAATTCACCAAGCAGAATTACATATATTAAAATCTTCCCACCCTAATACTTGGCAATCAAACTTGACATAGTATTGGCAAATTGTTAATAAGTAATTTATAGGTAATTAGCTGCAACAGTGGGCTGTGCCCAAAGTGTTAGCGACTTAAATCGATCCCTGGCTTTCAATAGTGACTCAACACTTCACCTTTAGGATAACAGGTTCTAAACACCTCAGTAGGACTGCTATTTATACCTTCTGTCATAAGCTGAGCTCTCCAATGTCTAGAGTGCAAAGACACTCACCAGCACCTCAGCACACTCCTCTCAGTCCATCTCAACTACTTAGCGACCCAATGTCTTGGAGCCACCAGCTCCCCAATTTCTAGAGTGCAAACAAAGACACCAGTCAGCACCTATCCTCTCAATTCAGCTGAACTACTTAGTCACTGGCCCTGTGGGAGTCTAACAGGGATGGGATTTCTACTTAGTCACTGGCCCTGCGGGAGTCTAACAGGGATGGGATTTCTACTTAGTCACTGGCCCTGCAGGGATCTAACAGGGATATGATGTCTTGGTGAGAGAGAACACAACACAGGTACGTCAGCTCACAGGGTTGTGTTCAGGCTAACACAGCTAGGGTTGAGAAAGCTAAATTCTCCAATGTCTAGGCTCTAGAGTGCAAAGACGCAGCCTGCACCTCTCCCCTCTCAATCCAACTGAACTGCTCAGTGACCCAATGTCTTGATGGTAGCAGGTGGTTACATGCACCACAGTCTATAGGGAAGGGATTATCAACTAGATTCAGCCGTGGGCCGATTTGTTTCTTAAGGAGTTTGTCAAGGGGCCGGAACATAATTACTAATAATATGTAGACTGCAAACTGACCTGCAAGCCCAAACATATATAATATTTCACTGAAACGTAATCATTTCAAACCTTGCTTACATTTGTATATGTCTTGGGGGGTTTTTTTTCTCAGAAAACTGGGCCAGTTAGGGAACATTCCTTTCAGGGTCTGTCTAATCAGAAAACACAAGACCAGGTCAGCACAGCCAAGGTTGAAAAAGCTACATTCTCTAATGTCTAGAGTGTAAAGACACTGACTTCTCAATCTAGCTGAACTACTCAATGACCCAATGTCTTGGGTGGTCACAAGCACATGCACTGCACTTAGAATACACAGTACAGGTATGTCAGCAGCATTGTTGTCAGAGGAGCATAGTCAGGGTTCACAAGGCTAAGTCTCCAAACTGGACATAAAGTATGGAAGAAAGCAGTGGAGGACATACTGTATACAAACTATTGTGCAGATCACTATCAATAAATGGTTGTCTCTGTGTACTATTTTAAAACACTAGTTATTAATAGACGACCAATTCTCATAGCTTTTAGCCGTACCCTTATCCTACTCCTCCTCTGTTCCTCTGGTGATGTAGAGGTGAATCCAGGCCCTGCAGTGCCTGGCTCCACTCCTATTCCCCAGGCGCTCTCTTTTGATGACTTCTGTAACCGTAATAGCCTTGGTTTCATGCATGTTAACATTAGAAGCCTCCTCCCTAAGTTTGTTTTATTCACTGCTTTAGCACACTCTGCCAACCCGGATGTCCTAGCCGTGTCTGAATCCTGGCTTAGGAAGTCCATAAAAAACTCGGAAATCTTCATCAAACTACAACATTTTCAGACAAGATAGAACGGCCAAAGGGGGCGGTGTTGCAATCTACTGCAGAGATAGCCTGCAGAGTTCTGTCCTACTATCCAGGTCTGTACCCAAACTATTTGAAATTCTACTTTTAAAAATCCACCTCTCTAAAAACAAGTCTCTCACCGTTGCCGCCTGCTATAGACCACCCTCTGCCCCCAGCTGTGCTCTGGACACCATATGTGAACTAATTGCCCCCCATCTATCTTCAGAGCTCGTGTTGCTAGGTGACCTAAACTGGGACATGCTTAACACCCCAGCCATCCTAAGCTTGATGCCCTCAATCTCACACAAATTATCAATGAACCTACCAGGTACCACCCCAAAGCCATAAACATGGGCACCCTCATAGATATCATCCTAACCAACTTGCCCTCTAAATACACCTCTGCTGTTTTCAACCAAGATCTTAGCGATCACTGCCTCATTGCCTGCATCCGTAATGGGTCAGTGGTCAAACGACCTCCACTCATCACTGTCAAACGCTCCCTGAAACATTTCAGCGAGCAAGCCTTTCTAGTCGACCTGGCCCGGGAATCCTGGAAGGATATTGACCTCATCCCATCAGTAGAGGATGCCTGGTTATTTTTTTAAATGCCTTCCTCACCATCTTAAATAAGCATGCCCCATTCAAGAAATGTAGAACCAGGAACAGATATAGCCCTTGGATCTCTCCAGACCTGACTGCCCTTAACCAACACAAAAACATCCTGTGGCGTTCTGCATTAGCATCGAACAGCCCCCGTGATATGCAACTTTTCAGGGAAGTTAGAAACCAATATACACAGGCAGTTAGAAAAGCCAAGGCTAGCTTTTTCAAGCAGAAATTTGCTTCCTGCAACACAAACTCAAAAAAGTTCTGGGACACTGTAAAGTCCATGGAGAATAAGAACACCTCCTCCCAGCTGCCCAGCTGCCCACTGCACTGAGGATAGGAAACTCTGTCACCTCCGATAAATCCACTATAATTGAGAATTTCAATAAGCATTTTTCTATGGCTGGCCATGCTTTCCACCTGGCTACCCCTACCGCGGTCAACAGCACTGCACCCCCCCACAGCTACTCGCCCAAGCCTTCCCCATTTCTCCTTTCTAAGGTCTTTGAAAGCCAAGTCAATAAACAGATTACCGACCATTTCGAATCCCACCGCACCTTCTCCGCTATGCAATCTGGTTTCAGAGCTGGTAATGGGTGCACCTCAGCCACACTCAAGGTCCTAAACGATATCGTAACCGCCATCGATAAGAAACATTACTGTGCAGCCGTATTCATCGACCTGGCCAAGGCTTTCGATTCTGTCAATCACCACATCCTCATCGGCAGACTCAATAGCCTTGGTTTCTCAAATGATTGCCTCGCCTGGTTCACCAACTACTTCTCTGATAGAGTTCAATGTGTCAAATCGGAGGGCCTGTTGTCCGGGCCTCTGGTAGTCTCTATGGGGGTGCCACAGGGTTCAATTCTTGGGCCAACTCTTTTCTCTGTATACATCAAGGATGTCGCTCTTGCTGCTGGTGAGTCTCTGATCCACCTCTACGCAGACGACATCATTCTGTATACTTCTGGCCCTTCTTTGGACACTGTGTTAACAACCCTCCAGACGAGCTTCAATGCCATACAACTCTCCTTCCGTGGCCTCCAACTGCTCTTAAATACAAGTAAAACTAAATGCATGCTCTTCAACCGATCGCTGCCTGCACCTGCCCGCCCGTCCAACATCACCACTCTGGACGGTTCTGACTTAGAATATGTGGACAACTACAAATACCTAGGTGTCTGGTTAGACTGTAAGCTCTCCTTCCAGACTCACATCAAACATCTCAAATCCAAAGTTAAATCTAGAATTGGCTTCCTATTTTGCAACAAAGCATCCTTCACTCATGCTGCCAAACATACCCTCGTAAAACTGACCATCCTACCGATCCTCGACTTCGGCGATGTCATTTACAAAATAGCCTCCAATACTCTACTCAATAAACTGGATGCAGTCTATCACAGTGCATCCATTTTGTCACCAAAGCCCCATATACTACCCACCACTGCGACCTGTACGCTCTCGTTGGCTGGTCCTCGCTTCATACTCGTCGCCAAACCCAGGTCATCTCCAGGTCACCTACAAGACCCTGCTAGGTAAAGTCCCCCCTTATTTCAGCTCGCTGGTCACCATAGCAGCACCCACCTGTAGCACGCGCTCCAGCAGGTATATCTCTCTGGTCACCCCCAAAGCCAATTCTTCCTTTGGCCGTCTCTTCTTCCAGTTCTTTGCTGCCAATGACTGGAACGAACTACAAAAATCTCTAAAACTGGAAACACTTATCTCCCTCACTAACTTTAAGCACCAGCTGTCAGAGCAGCTCACAGATCACTGCACCTGTACATAGCCCATCTATAATTTACCCCAAACAACTACCTCTTCCCCTACTGTATTTATTTATTTATTTTGCTCCTTTGCACCCCATTATTTCTATTTCTACTTTGCACTTTCTTCCACTACAAATCTACCATTCCAGTGTTTTACTTGCTATATTGTATTTACTTTGCCACCATGGCCTTTTTTGCCTTTACTTCCCTTATCTCACCTCATTTGCTCACATTGTATATAGACTTATTTTTCTACTGTATTATTGACTGTATGTTTGTTTTACTCCATGTGTAACTCTGTGTTGTTGTATGTTGTCGAACTGCTTTGCTTTATCTTGGCCAGGTCGCAATTGTAAATGAGAACTTGTTCTCAACTTGCCTACCTGGTGAAATAAAGGTGAAATAATTTTTTTTTTTTAAATAGTTGCATAGTAGTTTCATTTCTTTAAGAATTTTTGAAGCAAGCTTCACCATGTAGCCTTATAATGCAATTACAATACATGCATCGTATTGGTTTTGGTCCACTATATGACACACACATCTCGATACAAAGTCCGATTTCAGGAAGTCAACACATTCTCCGGTAACTGTCTGTGCTGCTCTGTGACGTTGAGAACCATGTGCCATGCATGTGGTGAATTTCATACACGAATGTCACACATGTGTGCTGACATGAATTGATGCTATGATGAATGCCTTTTACCAGGAAATATAGAGACATTCTTCATCTTTGTTTTGAAATTCCTGTCATGTAAACTCCTGACTTCCAACACAATTACACACTCACGCTATCTAACACAGAAACACCAAGTGGGACCCAACCGAGATAAGTCCGATCTCAAATCCCTTAGTCATTAGTGTTGTGTAAGAGCCTTCCTTATGGGACAAACACCTGACACTCAGTGTATGTCCTAAATGGCACCCTATCCTCTATATAGTGCACTACTTTTGACCAGGGCCCATAGGCTGCCATTTTGGAACGAAGCCTCAGAGAAGAGATCATTTTGAGGAGATGGGAAACTCCATTGGAATTGTATTAACACGCATTGTTTACTTTTGCCCATGCGTCGACAATGGGCCGTGCGGTGCATTCTGGGTGATTCTGGGATAAGGAGAGCTCTCTTGACTGGGAGTCTATTGGGCACTAGCTCAAAAACTCAACACTAGCATGAATTTCGTCAACAAGAAAGTACAACATTGCAAATCTTTTCTGAGATGTGAAATAATCAACTTGTCCGTTGTAATATTGTACAGCTTTGGAATCGTGACGTTACGTACTCTTGAGGAAAATAGGAAGTTTTCTCGACTTATACCCTGACTTTGAAAAGGGATTGTATGACGATTAGCTTAGGAAGCGCGTCACGTGAACACAGCATGACAACGTGAACGCGATTGGTCAATAGTCTGATGGACGAGGCATGTTGCCCAATGGGATCCCTATCTCCTTTCTTTAATATCTCTGCTCAGAGTCAGGGGAGCTCTAACCTCGTCTCCAGGCTAATTGCTATGTAGACAGGTTTGACAGAGGAAGAACCAGCTGGTAGACAATCCCTAATCTTACTTCATTTGCACACACTTTATATAGACTTTTCTATTGTGTTATTGACTGTACGTTTGTTTTACTCCATGTGTAACTCTGTGTTGTTGTTTGTGTCGCACTGCTTTGCTTTATCTTGGCCAGGTCGCAATTGTAAATGAGAACTTGTTCTCAACTGGCCTACCTGGTTAAATAAAGGTGAAATAAAAACAAGATTAGGTCAATTCCAAATGAAGAATGCTTTGGGTCAACTGACAGTATGAGTATTGAGATGGACCTTCACAGCATTCTGGATATAAGACGAGGCCACAGGCAAGCTACAGTTTCTACCTCCCTCCGCTTAGCATCAGGCCCAACAGCAGCCCTGATCTGTGTGTTATTCACAATATACCATATAACTTTCCCACCATATTATACCTCCTGCAGCTTTACTGTCGGCAACAAGGACACTGGGATGAGTAGTGAGTATAGTTGAGGGGTAGGGTATCTGGCTGAAGGACATAACAGAGCTCCATGGAAAATATGGATTTAAAAATAGACACCCTAAAGCATCTCTGTCAAAGCCTGTGTCAGCAATTCTCCGATAACTTGTTCTTAGATAATAGCATAATACAATCCAATAACAGCATGAACGTTACATGGGGAACGATGGCCATGACGATGATGTCATTGGCCTAGCTATCCCATAGGAAATAACACAGATTTGTGATTTAGATAATAGTTAGATAATTCAGATGATAGTGTAATTTGTCAGATACAATCCGTCGTTGATGTTTTAATCTATCGCTACTTTTAGGAGAGGGTGTGTGTGTGAACGGTCGGTGTATGTCTGACATTGTGTGTGCGTGTGCGTGTGTGTGCCAGTGCATCGATGCAGACCAGTGGGCAGCATGAGTGTTATTGTGGATAATGTGGACTTTGAGGAATACAAGGTTACACTATAGTCGTCCTGCTCTCTCCTCTCTCCTTTTCTTCTCTCCTCTCTCCTCCTCTCTCCTCCTCTCTCCTCCTCTCTCCTCCTCTCTCCTCTCCTGTCCTCTCCTCTCCTCTCCTCTCCTCTCCTCTCCTCTCCTCTCCTCTCCTCTCCTCTCCTCTCCTCTCCTCTCCTCGCCTCGCCTCGCCTCGCCTCTCCTCTCCTCTCCTCGCCTCTCTTCTCCTGGCTTCTTTCCCTCCTCTCCTCTCTGCTCTCTACAGAACATTAGGAACACCTACTCTTTCCATGACAGACTGACCAGGTGAATCCAGGTGAAAGCTATGATCCCTTATTTATGTAACTTGTTAAATCCACTTCAATAAGTGTAAACGAAGGGGAGGAGACAGGTTAAAGAAGGATTTTTAAGCCTCGATACAATTGAGACATGGATTGTGTATGTGTGCCGTTCAGAGGGTGAATGGGCAAGACAAAATATCTAAGTGCCTTCGAACGGTACAGTAGTCGGTACCAGGCGGACCGGTTTGAGTGTGTCAAGAACTGTAAAGTGCTGGGTTGTTCACGCTCAACAGTTTCCCGTTTCCCGTGTATCAAGAATGGTCCACCACCCAAAGAACATCCAGCCAACTTTTAATGTTTTACTAATCCAATCTGTAAGGGGTTAGACGTATTGCACCCGTTACTGAGATGAATGTTCCAGTTTAGATGGTTTAGGTAGTCTTGTTGGTCAAGTCCTTCACCATAGAAGTCATTCTGAATGCAGGTCGTGGGTGCTAAAATATTCAAATGATTTGATATCCGGCCTCTTGCTGGATTCCGATATAGGAATTACTAATCACTTCACAAACCCAGCGTATTGTGACTTGCAGGTCTCACAATGTTGAGGACTGAAAACGAATGAATGCAATAACCATGTCTCTGTCACTAACAAACAGTCATGGCTGGGTATCTCTCACATTCACTCAAAAGGGATGCTGGGAAATATGCAAATAAGGCTTTACACCCTACAGTGTTAAAATAACACCCCACAATACTGTAACTCTACATGTGTTATTCCCTAACACTGAGAAAGTGTAACAGCCTCATCTCTACAAAGTGTTCATTTAAGTCAGAATTTGCAACAACCTATGGTGTTAGAGACCCAACACTCTGCTGGTGTTAGTTTGTCTACACTTTGAAAAGTGTTAGTTTAACACTATTTTAGTCGGTCAAATATACAGTGCATTCGGAAAGTATCCAGACCCCTTGACTTTTTCCACATTTTTGTTATGTTACAGGCTTATTCTAAAATGTTTTTTCCCCCTCATCAATCTACACACAATAACCCATAATGAAAAAGCAAAAATTGGTTATTAGAATTTTTTGGGCAAATTTATTACAAATCCAAAACTGAAATATTACATTTACATAAATATTCAGATCCTTTACTCAGTACTTTGTTGAAGCACATTTGACAGCGATTACAGCCTCCAGTCTTCTTGAGTATGATGCTACAAGCTTGGCACACCTGTATTTGGGGAGTTACTCCCATTCTTCTCTGCAGATCCTCTCAAGCTCTGTGAGGTTGGATTGGGAGCGTCGCTGCACAGCTATTTTCAAGTCTCTCCAGAGATGTTCGATCGGGTTCAAGTCCGGGCTCTGGCTGGGCCACTCAAGGACATTCAGAGACTTGTCCCGAAGCCACTCCTGCCTTGTCTTGGCTGTGTGCTTAGGGTCGCTGTCCTGTTCAAATGTGAACCACCACCATGCTTCACCGTAGGGATGGTGCCAGGTTTCCTCCAGATGTGATTCTTGGCATTCAGGCCAAAGAGTTCAATCTTGGTTTCATCAGACCGGAGAATCTTGTTTCTCATGGTCTGAGCGTCCTTTAGGTGTCACCCAAAGGATTTTGGTTGATTCATAATCAGAGTAGTAGGGAATTAAGAAGTAATGCATCATCTTACAGAACTCTCTAAGTAAAGAGATATGGTTCATCCCAAACGGCACCCTATTCCCTACATAGTACACTACATAGGGAACAGGGTGACATTTTTGGGACACAGACATATTGTACATGGCGACCGGGCAGCAAGGGGGGTTAGATGACATCATTATCGCAGAAATAAACATTATCATCATGATCTGTTTGAATGAGAGTTAATCAAGTAAGATTACATTACTGCTGTAATCCTCTTAGTGATGTTCTGGTGGAGCGATGTGGAGAAATGACCGAATGATGTGATGACCGCATTGGGCTGAAAAATAGAATCCATCTTTGGGATCAAATTTGAGTCTGTGGAGAATACCAGGTGTTGTTCGCAGGTGCAGGGCCAGGACTAGTACATAAAGGATAGATTGTTTCATATCTCCCCAAAACATGAGTATATTTGTATGTTACTGGGCCTGTGTACTTGAGAGAGACCAAGGGGATACCTAGTCAGTTGAATGCATTCAACCGAAACGTGTCTTCAGCATTTAACCCAACCCCTCTTAATTAGATGGGTGAGCTTCCTTAATCGACATCATTGGCACCCGAGGAGCAGTTGTTGTTGGGGGTTAACTGCCCGGCTCAAGTGCAGAACGGCAGATTTTTCCACCTTGACAGCTCGGGAATTCAAACCAGAAACCTTTCGGTTACTGGCCCAACGCTCTTAATCGCCAGGCTCCCTGCCGCCCCAGAAGAAGAGAGAGGAAGTGAGAAAGAGGGAAGAAGAGGAGAGTTTTGTAGCGCAGTAGGATGTCTAATGACTTTATAATTAAAGAGAAGGAAGAAGAGAGGAAGATATATATATATATAGAGAGAGAGAGAGAGAGAGAAAGAGAACAGTAATTTCCTTGCAGATTTGCACAAGTTCCTGCTGCAGACACAGGATACGTCCCAAATGGCACCATATTCCCTATATAGTGCACTACTTTTGACCAGGACCCATAGGGAATAGGGCACCCAGACCTCTTTTAAACAGCTCTTCATCAAACTGACTAACAGAAATCCCAGACCTCTTTTAAACAGCTCTTCATCAAACTGACTAACAGAAATCCCAGACCTCTTTTAAACAGCTCTTCATCAAACTGACTAACAGAAAACCCAGACCTCTTTTAAAGAGCTCTTCAGCTTTTTAAAAGTGGACTAGCTTTTCTGTTAGTCAATTTGATCAAGAGCTTTTTAAAGAGGACTATATTTTTTGTTAGTCAGTTTGATGAAGAGTTTTTAAAAAGAGGACTAGCTTTTCTGTTAGTCAGTTTGATGAAGAGCCCTTTAAAAGAGGCCTAGCTAGTAAATAAATAATTAAACTAATTTGTGTAGTACTGAATAATGAGCTAGGCTGGAGTTTCTGCAGATCCAAGGTTACTACTGTTCAGAACGATGATATGATACGAGGTAATGATTAATAAATTGACTGTTTATCGATGTAATAGATATGTACCTTATAGAGTTTAATTCAGGAGATGGTAACTCTTTAAACAGCCTCTTCCGTGATGCCACAAGTCCTGATGAGTTTATTGTTACATGATTCATTTAACAATTAAACATAGTTAGTTGATTAAATAAATAACAGTCATCAGAAAGTAAAGCCACGACACTCCACTACTGTCTCCTGGGTTTATCCGCCACTACTGTCTCCTGGGATTATCCTCTATTGTCTCCTGGGATTATCTTCCTCTGCTGTCTACTGGGATTATCTTCCTCTGCTGTCTACTGGGATTATCTTCCTCTGCTGTCTACTGGGATTATCTTCCTCTGCTGTCTACTGGGATTATCTTCCTCTGCTGTCTACTGGGATTATCTTCCTCTGCTGTCTACTGGGATTATCTTCCTCTGCTGTCTACTGGGATTATCTTCCTCTACTGTCTACTGGGATTATCTTCCTCTGCTGTCTACTGGGATTATCTTCCTCTGCTGTCTACTGGGATTATCTTCCTCTGCTGTCTCCTGGGATTATCCTCCTCTACTGTCTACTGGGATTATCCTCTACTGTCTACTGGGATTATCTTCATCTACTGTCTCCTGGGATTATCCTTACTTTACTGACTCCTGGGACACACCTGAAACCTCACATTCAATTTCAATTCAATTTTTTATTTATTAAGGGCTTTTCCTCTCACATGGTGTCAAGCTTGGGTTTGGGGAATTAGTCATTGTAGGGAACACGGTATCTTGAATGTCATGTGCTGTGTGAGGAAAGAGTTGTACAGTACATATGCTCTACTCTGTCCACATGTGCACAGTGCTATGCATGCGCTCCTAAACCAGGCAGGAGAATGGGCCTTTCGTTTGCGTCCTATCATCATTTGAATCCCATGACACGATACAGTAGTCAGGGTTTGACAACATATCAGAGGCCTCTCTCTCCTCTCAGGTCATACAGAAAGGGTAATCGTTCCCTGAGGGACTGAAAGTCATGGAAGGGCTCTTGAAGGATAACAAGGGAACGTTTGTTTCCAAGAGGTTCCATCGCCATCTGCTGAAGGTTGAAGTATCCCTTCTCAGGAGCGAGAGAGAGAGAGAGCACTTTTCACAAATGAAGGAACAATGGAATTGGTCTGATTCCCGGTATTGCTATAGTTTCACACCTTGGGTTCTGGTTAAAAGTAGTGCCTTATATAGGGGAAAGGCAGTCATTTGGGACGTAACCAGTAAATAGAGATTGTACACATGTTAATCATGAACAAACTCAGAAACAAAATCATCAGATTAACTTTCAAAACATACCCTCTACCCATATCCCCTTACTTATGATGTAATACCCATTTAGTGCTGCTGAACCAGTCCAGTAAATCCACTGGTGTAAAACTGAAGTGCACATGGTCTGTCCCAACGGAAGAAGAACATTTCTGCTGATCTGAGTGAAGTCCACATGTTAATCATGAACAGACTAAGAAAAAACAGATTCACTTGCAAAACATACCAACTGCCCCCATCCCTCTTAATAGCCATTTACTGCTTTACTGCAGCCCATGACTTTTAACAGGATATTAGCAACAAAATCAGGTTCAGCATGCGAAACATGTAGGTAGTAATAGATCATGACTCACCACCGAGGGAAGGGACACATAACCTTGAAATACACAGAGACATTTGAATACATAAAAAAAAAAAAATCCATGGAGAGAGGCACAGTAGAGAATATTAACCTACATGAGGTTCAATACCGATATGACAGCGCAACATGACAGCAATGTCACTGGGCGCTACACCTCACCTGACCCTCCTGGCCAGTCTGTCTGTCTGTCTGCACTTCTCGTCCCCCCCCCACCGCATTCTGCCAGGGGAACAGGACAGGAGAGGGCAGCTGTGGCAGGTGGCTTTGTAAGCCTGGAGGACCATGGATTAACAATGCTGTATACATTAAGTTGAGCTGAAAACAGAGCAGAGCTCAGCGGTGAAAAAGAGAGAAAGATGGATGGAGGAGTAGAGGAGGGAACACGGCTAACCTAGGAATAGTTCTATTCCCCCAAATAGGCCTTGATGGAGGCTGGATGGAGGGGGAGAGGGAGGGAACACGGCTAACCTAGGAATAGTTCTATTCCCCCAAATAGGCCTTGATGGAGGCTGGATGGAGGGGGAGAGGGAGGGATGGAGGGGAAGGAATGGCAAAGAGGGAATAGTGAGAATAGAGATAGAGGTGCAAAGGGAAGGGAATCACTGCTGCCTCCTCGCTCTCCAACCAAGGTGCATAAATTGAGGAGCAATTCCTCTGTCCAGTAGTCTATATCTGGCCCTAGAAACCAGTCCTCTGTCCAGTAGTCTATATCTGGCCCTAGAAACCAGTCCTCTGTCCAGTAGTCTATATCTGGCCCTAGAAACCAGTCCTCTGTCCAGTAGTCTATATCTGGCCCTAGATACCAGTCCTCTGTCCAGTAGTCTATATCCAGGCCTAGAAACCAGTCCTCTGTCCAGTAGTCTATATCTGGCCCTAGATACCAGTCCTCTGTCCAATAGTCTATATCCGGCCCTAGAAACCAGTCCTCTGTCCAGTAGTCTATATCTGGCCCTAGAAACCAGTCCTCTGTCCAGTAGTCTATATCTGGCCCTAGAAACCAGTCCTCTGTATATATCCGGCCCTAGATACCAGTCCTCTGTCCAATAGTCTATATCCGGCCCTAGAAACCAGTCCTCTGTCCAGTAGTCTATATCTGGCCCTAGAAACCAGTCCTCTGTCCAGTAGTCTATATCTGGCCCTAGAAACCAGTCCTCTGTCCAGTAGTCTATATCTGGCCCTAGAAACCAGTCCTCTGTCCAGTAGTCTATATCTGGCCCTAGAAACCAGTCCTCTGTATATATCCGGCCCTAGATACCAGTCCTCTGTCCAATAGTCTATATCCGGCCCTAGAAACCAGTCCTCTGTCCAGTAGTCTATATCTGGCCCTAGATACCAGTCCTCTGTCCAGTAGTCTATATCCGGCCCTAGATACCAGTCCTCTGTATATATCCGGCCCTAGAAACCAGTTCTCTGTCCAGTAGTCTATATCTGGCCCTAGATACCAGTCCTCTGTCCAGTAGTCTATATCTGGCCCTAGAAACCAGTCCTCTGTCCAGTAGTCTATATCTGGCCCTAGAAACCAGTCCTCTGTCCAGTAGTCTATATCTGGCCCTAGAAACCAGTCCTCTGTATATATCCGGCCCTAGATACCAGTCCTCTGTCCAATAGTCTATATCCGGCCCTAGAAACCAGTCCTCTGTCCAGTAGTCTATATCTGGCCCTAGATACCAGTCCTCTGTCCAGTAGTCTATATCCGGCCCTAGATACCAGTCCTCTGTATATATCCGGCCCTAGAAACCAGTTCTCTGTCCAGTAGTCTATATCTGGCCCTAGATACCAGTCCTCTGTCCAGTAGTCTATATCCGGCCCTAGATACCAGTCCTCTGTATATATCCGGCCCTAGTGGCTAGATCTGTCAAGTGTCCCAAATGGCACACTATCCCCTTTTTTTTGCACTACTTTTGACCGGAGCCCTTTGGACCCTGGTAAAAGCTAGTGCACTATATATATGGAAAAGAGTGCCATTTGGGACACAGACAGTAAATAGAGATTGGCCACATGTTTAATCATGAACAGACTCAGAAAGAAATCATCAGATTAACTTTCAAAACATACCCTCTACCCATATCCCCTTACTTATGATGTAAAACCCATTTAGTGCTGCTGAACCAGTCCAGTAAGTCCACTGGTGTAAAATGGAAACGTGCGGTCTGTCCCAACAGAAGAAGAGCATTTCTGCTGATCTGAGTAAAGTTACAGCTGATTGCTGTGGATGCAGCTTACATGGAAAAAGCTTACGTAAATTCCTGGAATTCGTTAATTTATTCCATTGAAGGAAAAAAAGCGTCTGTGTGTAAAGTGAACGGCCACACAGCTGGATTCACAGTAAACCACAGGCTTTGTAATCACATGGTGTCATATTGTGAGCAGTGGAATGATCTGAACCATGGCAGATTCAACGATCAGAAGACTTTTGTGTTCTTCAGATCAGATGACATCACCTTTGACCGCTTGACATCCCACACTGCCGATGAACGCAATCAAATATTGTGTTATTGATTGGTGCATTTTCAACTATTTAATCGAGTAGATTTTTTTGTAGATCATTTTTCTATGTAATGGGGATTAGAAATGAAGAGGTTCAATTGTCTCCTTGAACTAATTTGCCGAATAACACCAGTTTTATTCTGTTGTAGTGTTTGGGTTTTTCTGATCCATTTAATACTGTACTAATTAAACCCCTCTACTCTAACCTGGCTGTACTACTGCTGAACTAATTAAACCCCTCTACTCTAACCTGGCTGTACTACTGCTGTACTAATTAAACCCCTCTACTCTAACCTGGCTGTACTACTGTTGTACTAATTAAACCCCTCTACTCTAACCTGGCTGTACTACTGCTGTACTAATTAAACCCCTCTACTCTAACCTGGCTGTACTACTGCTGAACTAATTAAACCCCTCTACTCTAACCTGGCTGTACTACTGCTGTACTAATTAAACCCCTCTACTCTAACCTGGCTGTACTACTGTTGTACTAATTAAACCCCTCTACTCTAACCTGGCTGTACTACTGCTGTACTAATTAAACCCCTCTACTCTAACCTGGCTGTACTACTGCTGTACTAATTAAACCCCTCTACTCTAACCTGGCTGTACTACTGTTGTACTAATTAAACCCCTCTACTCTAACCTGGCTGTACTACTGCTGTACTAATTAAACCCCTCTACTCTAACCTGGCTGTACTACTGTTGTACTAATTAAACCCCTCTACTCTAACCTGGCTGTACTACTGTTGTACTAATTAAACCCCTCTACTCTAACCTGGCTGTACTACTGCTGTACTAATTAAATCCCTCTATTCTAACCTGGCTGTACTACTGCTGTACTAATTAAACCCCTCTACTCTAACCTGGCTGTACTACTGTTGTACTAATTAAACCCCTCTACTCTAACCTGGCTGTACTACTGTTGTACTAATTAAACCCCTCTACTCTAACCTGGCTGTACTACTGCTGTACTAATTAAATCCCTCTATTCTAACCTGGCTGTACTACTGCTGTACTAATTAAACCCCTCTACTCTAACCTGGCTGTACTACTGTTGTACTAATTAAACCCCTCTACTCTAACCTGGCTGTACTACTGTTGTACTAATTAAACCCCTCTACTCTAACCTGGCTGTACTACTGCTGTACTAATTAAATCCCTCTATTCTAACCTGGCTGTACTACTGCTGTACTAATTAAACCCCTCTACTCTAACCTGGCTGTACTACTAATTAAACCCCTCTACTCTAACCTGGCTGTACTACTGCTGTACTAATTAAACCCCTCTACTCTAACCTGGCTGTACTACTCTGGCTGTTCTTTGAATCATCCAGATTAATAGCCCTACCTTAATCTCTCTCTCTCTCTGTCTCTATCTCTCTCTATCTCTCTCTCT
>NC_042990.1:36616074-36675799 GCF_901001165.1 Salmo trutta | reverse complement strand
GGATCTGCAGAGAAGAATGGGAGAAACTCCCCAAATACAGGTGTGCCAAACTTGTAGCGTCATAACCAAGAAGACTCAAGGTTGTAATCGCTGCCAAAGGTGCTTCAACAAAGTACTGAGTGAAGGGTCTGAATATTTATTTAAATGTGATATTTTAAGTTATTTTTTTTTATAGCAATTTGCGAAAATGTCTAAAAACCATTTTTTTTGTTGCTTTGTCATCATGGGGTATATTGTGTGTAAAAAACAACAACAATTTAATCCATTTTAGAATAAGCCTGGAAAAAGTCAACGTGTCTGAATATTTTCCGAATGCACTGTATCTACCTAACTTACCTCGCACATCGACTCGGTACTGCTACTCCCTGTGTTTATTTGATTTGAAATGGGACCCTATCCCCTATAATAGTGCACTACTTTTCCCATTTGGGACGCACCCTCTTGTTTAATAACCTTCTAATCTTCCCGTCCCGTCGCTGACCTCATCAAGACTGATTGCAACTCTTGCTCTTGCAGAAACCTCGGGGCGGACGCGGACAAACACAAGACAATGACAGAAGAGGAAAAAAACATTTTAGCCTCTTTCAATGCCCCTCAAGTATGGGTGCTTGCTCGAAACTGTGAGGCGTTGGCGTGCACTGGCCGTGTGCTCAGTATCGACCAATGAAAAGCCTCCGCTCTTATTTCTTTCTTCCTAGATTCCTTTCCTTCTTCCTTTTTCTTCTTCTCTCCTTTCCTTCTTCTTTCCCCTTTCTTCTTCTCTCCCTTCCTTCTTCCTTTTTCTTCTTCTCTCCTTTCCTTCTTCCTTTTTCTTCTTCTCTCCTATTGTCCTTCATTGTCTTTTTAGTCTCTCATTACCTCTCTCTCTCTCTCTCTGGCCCTTGCAGGAAGGGTTCCAGGGGCCTGTGGTGATCCTAGTTTTTCCATGAAATTGACCCTGGTCTGGTGTACTCTGTCTATGGTTAGTGCTGTGGCTTGGTAGTGGGTTTAAAACAGCGTAGTGTTGAGCCCTGGCATGCATCCCAAATGTCACCCTATTCCCTATATAGTGCACTACTTTTAACCAGGACCCGAATAGGGGGCCCTTTGCGACACAGCAGGATGTTATATAGTAATCGAAGTAATCAATCGGGGCCGGGGGGGGGGGGGGGGGCAAATCAACACTGTGGCTTTGTCCCAAATGGCACCCTATTCCCTATATTGACCCTGGTCAAAAGTAGTGCACTACATAGTGAATAGGGTGCCATTTGGGATGCAAGCCCTGGTCATCAATCAGATAGGGGGTCAGGTCCTCACTGTGTACCCTATCACCACTCTCTTACCGCTATTGGAAAATAGCCCAAAATAGATCAGAGGATGTTCATTTATACGTGACACTGTCCTGTTGGCACAGTTACTACAGAGTGGAACCAGCCAGGGGGGATTGGTGTACTAACCCTCCCTCTCTCTGTCAGGGGTGTCAAGGTCGACCACACGGCACAGACCCACTCAATCAACATCAGAAACTATCTAGCGGCACGGCAATGGAAAATAGAACCGGACCCATCAATGGGTAATGGCATTGTTATCCGAGCTAATGATAGATCCCATCGATTGACTGTCATATAGCAGTTGAGTTGAGATTATGTTTGATTTACTTGTACTGTTGATTATATATATATATATATTTTTTTTTATCTTTATTTAACTAGGCAAGTCAGTTAAGAACAAATTCCTATTTACAATGATGGCCTACCAAAAGGCAAAAGGCCTCCTGCGGGGAGAAAATAATTATATAGGACCTTTCCTTCGACACATTACGACAAGAGAGACCTAAGACAACAACACGGTAGCTCCACAACATATCAGCAGCACAACATGGTAGCAGCACAAAACATGGTACAAACATTATTGGGCACAGACAACAGCACAAAGGGCAAGAAGGTAGAGACAACAATACATCACGCGAAGCAGCCACAAGTGTCAGTATGAGTGTCCATAATTGAGACTTTGAATGAAGAGATTGAGATTAAACTGTCCTGATCTGAATCAGGGTCATTTGGCAGCTGGCGTGAAAGAGGAGCGATTACGGTAGAGGAAACCAAGTCAAGATTTGACCTTAGCCTGCAGCATGGATTTGTGCTGAGAGAAGGACACAGTGTACCTTCTAGTGATACTCCCAAGAACTTGTATGATATGACTACCTCAAGCTCTAAACCCTCAGAGGTAGTAATAACACCTGTGGGAAGAGGGGCATTCTTCTTACTGAACCACATTACCTTTGTTTTGGAGGTGTTCAAAACAAGGTTAAGGGCATAGAAAGCTTGTTGCATATAAATGGATGAGAGAGCTTCCTACTGCCTGAACTATGTTGTGATGTAAATTAGAAGAGCGTGGGGCATAGGATCGAGCCTTGGGGTACACCCTTGGTGACAGGCAGTGGCTGACACAGCAGATGTTCTGACTTTACACACTGCACTCTTTGAGAGAGGTAGTTAGCAAACCAGGCCAAAGACCCCTCAGAGACACCAATACTCCTTAGCTGGCCCATGAGAATGGAATGGTCTACTGTATCGAAGGCTTTGGCCAAGTCAATATAAACAGCAGCACAACATTGCTTAAGGTTGCAGTGATAAGTCCATAACCTGAGTAGAAACCAGATTGCATACCAGAGAGAATACTATAGACATCAAGAAAGCTAGTCAGTTGATTATTGACAAGTTTTTCCAACACTTTTGATAAACAGGGCAAAATAGAAATTGGCCTATAACAGTTAGGATCAGCTTGATCTCCCCCTTGAAATAAAGGATGAATTGTGGCTGCCTTCCAAGCAATGGGAACCTCCCCCAGAGAGGAAAGACAGGTTAAAATGGTCAGAGATAGGCTTGGCTGTAAAGGTCTGTGTGTAGTTGGTGCAGAGGAGTCAGGCGCAGGACAGCAGAGATGAGTAATAAAAGTAACTTTACTCAAAATTACCAAATACATGTAGTAATACCAAGCCCACACAAAAGGACTGAAATACATAAACAAACACGCACAAAAACCACGGGGAAAACAGAGGGTTAAATAATGAACATGTAATTGGGGAATTGAAACCAGGTGTGTAAAACAAAGACAAAACAAATGGAAAATGAAAAGTCAAATCGGCGATGGCTAGAAGGCCGGTGACGTCGACCGCCGAACGCCGCCCGAACAAGGAGAGGGACCGACTTCGGCGGAAGTCGTGACATTGGCGAAGATAGGAGCTGCAACCTTAAAGAAGAAAGGATCTTGGGAGTTTTTCCTAGCCCACGTGGCTTCTACATCTGCATTGCTTGCTGTTTGGGGTTTTAGGCTGGGTTTCTGTACAGCACTTTATGACAACAGCTGATGTAAGAAGGGCTTTATAAATACATTTGATTGATTGATTGATCTAAACCATCTGACCCAGATGTTTTTTTGGGGGTCAAGTTTAAGGAACTCCTTTAGCACCTGAGATTCAGTGACTGCCTGCAGGGAGAAACTTTGTAGCGGGGCAGGGGGGAAAAGAGGGAGGAGCATCGAGGCTAGTCACATTAGAAGGTGTGGGAGATGAGGAAATGTTTGACGGGCAATGAGGCATGGCTGAGTCAAATAGGAATCCTGACTTAATGAAGTGGTGATTAAAGAGCTCAGCCATGTGCTTATTGTCAGTAACAACCACATCATCAACATTAAGGGACATGGACAGCTGTGAGGAGGAGGGTTTATTCTCCAGGTCTTTAACTGTTTTCCAGAACTTCTTGGGGTTAGACCCACAGAGAGAGAACTGCTGTAGTTGCTGGAATTATTGCTTTAGCAGTAATAGCAATAGTAGTTTTAGCAGTAGTAGTAATAGTAGTTTTAGCAGTAGTAGTAATAGTAGTTTAGCAGTAGTAGTAATCGTAGTTTTAGCAGTAGTAGTAATCGTAGTTTTAGCAGTAGTAGTAATAGTAGTTTTTGCAGTAGTAGTAATAGTAGTTTAGCAGTAGTAGTAATAGTAGTTAGCAGTAATAGCAATAGTAGTTTTAGCAGTAGTAGTAATAGTAGTTTTAGCAGTAGTAGTAATAGTAGTTTTTGCAGTAGTAGTAATAGTAGTTTTAGTAGTAGTAGTAATAGTTGTTTTAGCAGTAGTAGTAATAGTAGTTTAGCAGTAGTAGTAATAGTAGTTTTAGCAGTAGTAGTAGTAGTAGTTTTAGCAGTAGTAGTAATAGTTGTTTTAGCAGTAGTAGTAATAGTAGTTTTAGCAGTAGTAGTAATAGTAGTTTTAGCAGTAGTAGTAATAGTAGTTAGCAGTAGTAGTAATAGTAGTTTTAGCAGTAGTAGTAGTAGTAGTTTTAGCAGTAGTAGTAATAGTTGTTTTAGCAGTAGTAGTAATAGTAGTTTTAGCAGTAGTAGTAATAGTTGTTTTAGCAGTAGTAGTAGTAGTAGTTTTAGCAGTAGTAGTAATAGTAGTTTAGCAGTAGTAGTAATAGTAGTTTTAGCAGTAGTAGTAATAGTAGTTTTAGCAGTAGTAGTAGTAGTTTTAGCAGTAGTAGTAATAGTAGTTTTAGCAGTAGTAGTAATAGTAGTTTAGCAGTAGTAGTAATAGTAGTTTTAGCAGTAGTAGTAATAGTAGTTTAGCAGTAGTAGTAATAGTAGTTTAGCAGTAGTAGTAATAGTAGTTTAGCAGTAGTAGTAATAGTTGTTTTAGCAGTAGTAGTAATAGTTGTTTTAGCAGTAGTAGTAATAGTAGTTTTAGCAGTAGTAGTAGTAGTAGTAGTTTAGCAGTAGTAGTAATAGTTGTTTTAGCAGTAGTAGTAATAGTAGTTTAGCGGTAGTAGTAATAGTAGTTTTAGCAGTAGTAGTAATAGTAGTTTTAGCAGTAGTACTAATAGTAGTTTTAGCAGTAGTAGTAATAGTTGTTTTAGCAGTAGTAGTAATAGTAGTTTAGCGGTAGTAGTAATAGTAGTTTTAGCAGTAGTAGTAGTAGTTTTAGCAGTAGTAGTAATAGTAGTTTTAGCAGTAGTAGTAATAGTAGTTTTAGCAGTAGTAGTAATAGTTGTTTTAGCAGTAGTAGTAATAGTAGTTTAGCGGTAGTAGTAATAGTAGTTTTAGCAGTAGTAGTAGTAGTTTTAGCAGTAGTAGTAATAGTAGTTTTAGCAGTAGTAGTAATAGTAGTTTTAGCAGTAGTAGTAATAGTTGTTTTAGCAGTAGTAGTAATAGTAGTTTAGCAGTAGTAGTAATAGTTGTTTTAGCAGTAGTAGTAATAGTAGTTTAGCGGTAGTAGTAATAGTAGTTTTAGCAGTAGTAGTAATAGTAGTGCTGCTATTAGATATGATATACTACACCAGCTGTGGCTGGAGGACGGGCTCATTTTAATGGCGGGAATGAAATAAATGGAAGTGGAGTCAAAATGGTGGTTTCCACATGGTTAATGTGTTTGATACATTCCAATTATTCCATTCCAGCCATTCCAATGTAGAGCTCTGCACAGGCATGAATTTTAAGCCCTACCCATGCCTGCAACGTTCAGGCCCTACCCTTATCAGGCCCGATTGCTTCTGCCAGATTTAAAGTCCGGCCCGGCCCTGCCCAATATCCAAAATCTGAAATAACTTCTTCCATTAGTAAATCCATTAGCTGCTCCCCTCTGTCTGCCGCTCGATCGCTCCCTGCGGCGGGGGCAGCTCACTCTGCATGCACTCTGCTCATGGTGGCTCTGAGTCTGTGTATCCATGGCAACGGCTCCGCTTGGGCAGTTCTGCCAGAGATATTAGAGAAAGGAGGAGATAGGAATCCATTTGGGCAATGAATGGTGGAATGTATAGCGCCTCACCCAGCAGACTGTCGACCAATCACATTCACGTTGTCATGCTGCGTCACGTGGTTGTTAAGCTAATTGTCACGCAATCCCTTCTCAAAGTCAGAGTATGAGTCAAGAAACCTGACTATTTTCCTCGAAAGTACATAATGTCATGATTCCAAAGCTATACAAATTTACTGATAGAAAATTAATTATCTCACATCTCGGAAAATATGTGTAATGTTATACTTCTTGATGACGAAATTCATGCTAATGTTGGGTTTTTGAGCTAGCGCCCAATTCACTCGCATTCTGGCCACTCCCCGGATTTTGTGTTAAATGCTCTACAACAAAGCTTTCTTAGTGTCCGACAAGCTTTCTCTACCCTTAAACTTGTTTGAAACACCTCCAAAACAAAGGTCATATGGTTTGGTAAGAAGAATGCCCCTCTCCCCACAGGTGTGATTACTACCTCTGAGCGTTTAGAGCTTGAGGTAGTCACCTCATACAAGGACTTGGGAGTATCACTAGAAGGTACACTGCCCTTCTCTCAGCACATGTCAAAGCTGCAGGCTAAAGTTAAATCTAGACTTGGTTTCCTCTATCGTAATCTCTCCTCTTTCATCCCAGCTGCCAAACTAACCCTGATTCAGATGACCATCCTACCCATGCTAGAATACGGAGACATAATTTATAGCGACTGGAACGAGCTGCAACAAACACTCAAACTGGGCAGTTTTATCTCAATCTCTTCATTCAAAGACTCAATTATGGACACTCTTACTGACAGTTGTGGCTGCTTCGCGTGATGTATTGTTGTCTCTACCTTCCTGCCCTTTGTGCTGTTGTCTGTGCCCAATAATGTTGTACAATGTTTTGTGCTGCTACAATTTCGTGTTGCTACTCTACCATGTTGTTGTCGTGTTGCTACTCTACCATGTTGTTGTCATGTTGTGTTGCTACCATGTTGTTGTCATGTTGTGTTGCAGCCAGGCTATGTTGTTGTCTTAGGTCTCTCTTTATGTAGTGTTGTGGTGTCTCTCTTGTCATGATGTGTGTTTTGTCCAATATTTATATTTTTATTTTTGTATTTTTAATCCCAGCCCACGTCCCCGCAGGAGGCCTTTTGCCTTTTGGTAGGCCGTCATTGTAAGTAAGAATTTGTTCTTAATTAACTGACTTTCCTAGTAAAATAAAGATAAAATATATATATATAAAATAAAGGTAAAATAAAATTATAAAAAATCATTCCTTGTTGGAGAGCTCTCCTTGTCCCAAAATCGCCCAGAATGCACCGCTCGGCCCATTGACAATGGGAATTAATACGATTCCAATTGAGTCTCCCATCTACTCAAAAGTATCTCTGGCTCTGCTCAACGAACAAAGATACATGAGAGAGCAGTTAGCTGTTAGCTACTTTTGGTCACTCTAAACTCCTACAAAACTCAAGGAACATTATAATTTTTTGTATAAATTGTCTTATATTTGACAAGGTTGAAGCACTTCTGACACCATGTCATGACCTAAGTCAGAAATGACTGTACTGTGCAGCAGAGCAAATGGCTCAACTTCAAAATGTTACTGATGAATTTAGTAATACCTGAGTCCTACCCGGACCCTAGTTATTGATGAGACTACAGGACCTACCCAGCCCTAACCCCATGTATAACGTCGAGGCCTGTCGGGCTTGGGTCGGGTAGCAGAGCTCTATTATAATGAGCCCGTCCTCCTATAGCTCCTCTCACCAGCCTCCTCTGGTATACACATAGTGGTACGAGAATATCAAACCCATTTTAGATGGATCCTGGCCAAATGGGACTCATGCACTTCCAAGTAATGTACATTTCTGTATACACAGAGTGGTACGAATATTAAACAGAGAAATGCACTACTCTTCCCTAAACCATGGTCTTTTTAGAGCAATTTTTTTTTACAGGACATGAGATTAGTGCCAAAGATTTTCCAACAGATAATGTGGGATTTTGACTTAGATGGTTTGCCCATTCATTCAGATTAGAAAACAAACAAATAAAACAATTTATCCAGGTCAGGGGACAGGTGACAGGGACAGGGACAGGGACAGGGGACAGGGTCAGGAGACAGGGGACAGGGTCAGGGAACAGGAGATAGGGGATCTGGAACCGGGACAGGGACAGGGACAGGGACAGGGGACAGGGTCAGGGGACAGGGACAGGGTCAGGGGACAGGGGACAGGGGTCAGGGGACAGGGACAGGGACAGGGGACAGGCCAGTCAAGTTCTTCCACACCGATCTCGACAAACCATTTCTGTATGGACCTCACTTTGTGCACGGGGGCATTGTCATGCTGAACCAGGAAAGAGCCTTCCCCAAACTGTTGATACAAAGTTGGAATGGCAGAATCGTCTAGAATGTACGGGCCATTCTACTTTCAATGTTTGCTTGGCTGTATGCTCGATTTTATATACCTGTCAGCAATGGGTGTGGCTGAAATAGCCGAATCCACTAATTTGAAGGGGTGTCCACATACTTTTGTACATATAGTGTAGCTTAAGATGGAAATGGGTCACTGCAGTGGATGGAACATAGTTTCGATCCAAGTATTGATAGCTACAACTAAATTAGATATTGATATTAATTGTGTATTGCAATGTGTTTACAATGATGAAATTAAGTATGACAAAACATTTGCAACTATTTATACAACTAGATGGGATTTGGATCTCAATATAATGATGAAATATATAAATATATATTTTAAATAAGACAAAACATTGAAATAAGACAAATTATGATGAGTATGAATCGAAGTTGAGGAGATGAAGAGAGAAATGATGATGATGATGATGCATAAATATAGTATCTTCTGTGCGTCAGATCGTTAACCGTTGACGTTTACACATTATGCCACAGTACATATAAAGACCTTAGCTTACTCTACCTTTACATAACACCGCTGTGAGACGAACGATGGACCGGTTCGCACACAAAGAACGTTTTTTACTTATGCAAACACACATAGGATAAAAATAGTGGCTGGGATTAACATTCCATACTTATTTAAACAACTCATTGCAATCCAGTCCAAATGACAGTGAGAATAGCCAAACCTCTTCTTCTTTAAGTAGCATGGACTCAAACTCCAACCTCACTCATCTGGCTTTTATGTTGGGAGAGAGATGTGCTATTAGGGCAGAGAGATGTTGGGAGAGAGACGTGCTATTGGGGCAGAGAGATGTTGGGAGAGAGACGTGCTGTTAGGGCAGAGAGATGTTGGGAGAGAGACGTGCTGTTAGGGCAGAGAGAGACGTGCTATTAGGGTGGAGAGATGTTGGGAGAGAGACGTGCTATTAGGGTGGAGAGATGTTGGGAGAGAGACGTGCTATTAGGGTGGAGAGATGTTGGGAGAGAGACGTGCTATTAGGGTGGAGAGATGTTGGGAGAGAGACGTGCTATTAGGGGGGAGAGAGACGTGTTATTAGGGGGGAGAGAGACGTGCTATTAGGGTGGAGAGAGACGTGTTATTAGGGGGGAGAGAGACGTGCTATTAGGGGGGAGAGAGACGTGTTATTAGGGGGGAGAGAGACGTGCTATTAGGGTGGAGAGATGTTGGGAGAGAGACGTGCTATTAGGGGGGAGAGATGTTGGGAGAGAGACGTGCTATTAGGGGGGAGAGAGACGTGGTATTAGGGCAGAGAGATGTTGGGAGAGAGACGTGTTATTAGGGGGGAGAGATGTTGGGAGAGAGACGTGTTATTAGGGGGGAGAGAGACGTGCTATTAGGGGGGAGAGAGACGTGCTATTAGGGGGGAGAGATGTTGGGAGAGAGACGTGCTATTAGGGGGGAGAGAGACGTGCTATTGGGGGGGAGAGATGTTGGGAGAGAGACGTGCTATTAGGGCAGAGAGATGTTGGGAGAGAGACGTGCTATTAGGGCAGAGAGATGTTGGGAGAGAGATGTGCTATTAAGGGGGAGAGAGACGTGCTATTAGGGGGGAGAGAGACGTGCTATTAGGGTGGAGAGATGTTGGGAGAGAGACGTGCTGTTAGGGGGAGAGAGACGTGCTATTAGGGGGGAGAGATGTTGGGAGAGAGACGTGCTATTAGGGGGAGAGAGACGTGCTATTAGGGGGGAGAGATGTTGGGAGAGAGACGTGCTATTAGGGCAGAGAGATGTTGGGAGAGAGACGTGCTATTAGGGGGGAGAGAGACGTGCTATTAGGGCAGAGAGATGGGTTGAGGGTATCTTTTGTGGTACAGATGTGCTCTCTTGGCACAGCAGGAAATGCACATTGTAGTGTATTTTAGGTTTAAAAAGGCTTCTTAAGTTTGTAATTTCCACTTTAAAATGTCAGAATTGATTTATCCTAACTAAAAGTGTATCAAACCCTACAGAAATGTGAATTTTATGTGGATTATAATTAATGTACATTTCTTGTTGCTGCAGGATTATTTGCCTGCTTTGAGAAACTGGTCAAATTAAGATAGGACATCTGTAAAAAGAACCTGGAGCAGGAATATAGCCAACATTGTTAGATAAGAGGGGAGAATCTAATTTGATCAGCATTGCATTGTCATAGAAGGCACAGTTTTGTTACTTAGTTGCAGCTATCAGTCTCATACAGTAGGTCTTCTGTAATGTTACCTTGACAACGCACAACAATCCAATACCTGTACACTTCAAATAAAATCAAATTGTATTTGTGACATACGCTGAATACAACAGGTAGACCGTACAGTGAAATGCTTACTTACAAGCCCTCATTGCAAATAGTTCGGGTTGCCATTTGATTAGCTGTTCAGGAGTCTTATGGCTTGGGGGTAGTAGCTGTTGAGAAGCCTCTTGGACCTAGACTTGGCGCTCCGGTATCGCATGCCGTGCGGTAGTAGAGAGAACAGTCTATGACGAGGGTGGCTGGGGTCTTTGGCAATTTTTAGGGCCTTCCTCTGACACCGTCTGGTATAAAGGTCCTGGATGGCAGGAAGCTTGGCCCCAGTGATGTACTGGGCCGTACACACTACCCTCTGTAGTGCCTTGCGGTCGGAGGCCGAGCAGTTGCCATACCAGACGGTGATGAAACCAGTCAGGATGCTCTCGATGGTGCAGCTTTATAACATTTTGAGGATCTGAAGCCTCAAGCCAAATCTTTTCAGTCTCCTGAGGGGGAATAGGTGATGTCGTGCCCTCTTCACAACTGACTTGGTGTGTTTGGACCATGTTAGTTTGTTGGTGATGTGGACACCAAGGAACTTGAAGCTCTCAAACTGCTCTACTACAACCCCATCAATGAGAATGGGGGCGTGCTAGGCCCTCCTTTTCCTGTAGTCCACAATCATCTCCTTTGTCTTGACCATGTTGAGGGAGAGGTTGTTATCCTGGCACCACACTGCCAGGTATTTGACCTCCTCCCTATAAACTGTCTCATCGTTGTCGGTCATCAGGCCTACCACTGCTGTGTCGTCTGCAAACTTAATGATGGTGTTGGAGGCGTGCTTGGCCATGCAGTCATGGGTGAGCAATAGTTTATGTGTTGGGGAGCTAGGATCAGTCTGTTATATCTGGAGTATTTCTCCTGTCTTATCCGGTGTCCTGTGTGAATTTAAGTATGCTCCCTCTAACTCTCTCTCTCTCTTTCTCTTTTATCTCTTTCTCTCTTTTCTCGGAGGACCTGAGCCCTAGGACCATGCCTCAGGACTACTTGGCCTGATGACTTCTTGCTGTCCCCAGTCCACCTGGTTGTGCTGCTGCTCCAGTTTCAACTGTTCTGCCTGCAGCTATCGAACCCTGACCTGTTCACCGGACGTGCTACCTTGTTCCGGACCTGCTGTTTTTGACTCTCTCTCTCTACTGCATCTGCTGTCTCTAACTCTGAATGATCGGCTATGAAAAGCCAACTGACATTCACTCCTGAGGAGCTGACCTGTTGCACCCTCTACAACCACTGTGATTATTATTATTTGACCCTGCTGGTCATCTATGAACGTTTGAACATCTTGGCGATGTACTGTTATAATCTCCATCCGGCACAGCCAGAAGAGGACTGGCCACCCCTCAGAGCCTGGTATCTCTCTAGGTTTCTTCCTAGGTTCCTGCCTTTCTAGGGAGTTTTTCCTAGCCACCATGCTTCTGCATTGCTTGCTGTTTGGGGTTTTAGGCTGGGTTTCTGTACAGCACTTTGTGACATCGGCTGATGTAAAAAGGGCTTTATAAATAGATTTGATTAATTGATGGAACAGGGATTACAGGAGGGGACTGAGCACGCATACCTGTGGGGCCCCCATGTTGAGGATCAGCGTGGCAGATGTGCTGCTAACTACCCTTACCACCTGGGGGTGGCCCGTCAGGAAGTCCAGGATCCAGTTGCAGATGGAGGTGTTTAGTCCCAGGGTCCTTAGCTTAGTGATGAGTTTTGAGGGCACTATGGTGTTGAATGCTGAGCTGTAGTCAATGAATAGCATTCTCACGTAGGTGTTCCTTTTGTCCAGGTGGGAAAGGGCAGTGTGGAGTGCAATAGAGATTGCGCCATCTGTGGATCTGCTGGGGCGGTATGCAAATTGGAGAGGGTCTAGGGTTTCTGGGATAATGGTGTTGTTGTGAGCCATTACCAGCATTTCAATTCACTTCTTGGCTACAGACGTGAGTGCTACGGGTCGGTAGTCATTTAGGCAGGTTACCTTGGTTTTCTTGGACACAGGGACTATGGTGGTCTGCTTGAAATATGTTGGTATTACAGACTCGGTCAGGGACAGGTTGAACATGCTCGTGAAGACACTTGCCAGTTGTTCAGCGCATGCTTGGAGTACATGTCCTGACAATCCATCTGGCCCTGCGGCCTTGTGAATGTTGACCTGTTTAAAGGTCTAACTCACATCGGCTACGGAGTGCAAGATCACACAGTCATCCGGAACAGCTGGTGCTCTCATGCATGCTTTGGTGTTGGTTGCCTCGATGCGCGCATATAAGTAATCTAGCTCGTTTGGTAGTCTCGTGTCACTGGGCAGCTCGCGGCTGTGCTTCCCTTTGTAGTCCCTAATAGTTTGCAAGCCCTGCCACTTACCAGAACATTGTGTACTGACTGTCAACCCTGATATTATGATATTCCTCACCATCCATGTACTGGATTATTTGTTGCTGCACCACTGCTTCACTATACAGATCTGTTGGTGCTTTTGCCAAACTTGGCATTACAATTCAATAAGGAGTTGGCAAGAGAGCTGAAACAGACTGGCAGCCAGGCTAACACTAGCTCTCGAATGTCAAACTATCTGTGGAGTACCCTTGGATGTAGGGCAGTTACATCAGACCATCAACACTGTGATCATCTGTTCCTTCACCACTACTTCACTATACTGACTAGACAGACAGACGGACAGATAGACAGACCAGCTATTTGTAAAGTACCCTTAGATGTAGGGCAGTTACATCAGACCATCAACACCTCTTCTGCTTTCACCCCCAAGGCCCAATTCTCCCAAGGATTAAGGTTGATGCCAGGTTTAGAACTGCCAGGCCAGGGTGTGGCTAGGCAGTGGTACTATTTTGGGCAGATCAATATACTGTATAGGCATAAGGAAGAAAACGGTTTGATTAACCCAGCAACAACCGTCAACAGACAGAGGCTCCCTTATCCAAAGTGTCTGTCTGCATTTATGCTTCTACATCTGCATTGCTTGCTGTTTGTGGTTTTAGGCTGGGTTTCTATATAGCACTTTGTGACATCGGCTGATGTAAAAAGGGCTTTATCAATACATTTGATTGATTGATTGATTTATTGATTTATACAACGGGTGGGTCTAATCCTGAATGCTGATTGGTTAAAACTGCAGTCCATCTGGTGTCTATTCCACAAGTTACCACCGGCTAAATCTATGACGTTAAAATGCCTATTTACTCTGTTCCATCTGACTACACAATCCACTGTCTCATCAGCCTAGCCAGGCAATTTATAAACTTGATCTCCACTATGAAAAGCATCTTGACATTATCACCCATTTCTTTTAGACTAGCATTTGATTTTCAACAGCAGAGATTTGTATAAACCTCGCTGTCTGTCTCTCGGACATTTGCAACATTGTTACAATATTCAAATTCGATCTCCAGCTGTCCCACAGTAATGAACATGTCGGGAATCGAGATGAAACAGACAGGCAGGCAGCTTTTCTCAGTCTGTCGAAATCATGAATCAGCCTTTATGGATATACTGTATACAAAGAAACTGTAACGTCTGCCCCCCTCTGGCGCTCGAGGTCGCCAGGCTGCTCATCATTACGCACACCTGTCACCATTGTTACGTGCATCAGTGCTTCATTGGACTCACCTGGACTCCATCACCTTATTAATTACCTCCCCAATATCTGTCACTTCCTCAGTTTCTTTCCCGAGTCAGCATTAATGTCGTTATGTGTCCCTTGTCCAGATGCTGTTCGTGTTTTGCTTCCTGTCTGTTATTCATTAAATATTCACTCCCTGTAATTGCTTCTTGTCTCCCAGCGTCTGTCCTTACAGAAATAGCAATTGAAAACAGATCAAACGAAACAAAGAGCACCTGGTTTGCAGTCTTTCCAGCTTGTTTGGAAAGACTTCGGTGATGTTAGCTGTGTTGTTGACTAGCTCCTCTGAACAACAGTGTCCTGACGAGAGAGCACATTTTCTACGCCAGGTGAAATTGCACCTCATTAGCTCATTGATATGGATGTATCCAAATAAATGTCACTAGAAAACAGCTTAAACAAATGCAAGTGTAGATACTTTGCTGTTATTCTGGCTGCCCTGTTTGACGTGACTGTAAATTAGCCGTAGTTGGCTAGCTAGCAAGCAAGGGATAAGAATGTTGCCAGCCAGTATGGCAATGGACGACTGGGTCACGTCCATAGATACAGAACAAAAAGACTTAACGACTGGGTCACGTCCATAGATACAGAACAAAAAGACTTAACGACTGGGTCGCATCTCTGGCAACTGAACCGATAGAACGGACGAACAGCCGGCTTGGGTAGCAACCCTAGATTTGTGTAGGGACTATATCTTGTGGAAGGATGAGATAGTATGAATAAATTCATAAAAGTAACGTTTTTAATAAAAATATGTAAATCATTATTTGAATATGTTGGTAACCCGTTATTATTATAATGCCCTCGAAGCCAGTGTTTGGAGGATACATTGGGACGGTTTGCCAGCCCTTGACTTCATCTCGGGCCTAACAACACCCGTGCCAAAATATCCTCCAAATACCGGCTTCTCTGGCATTATCACTTAAGTATCAACTTCAAAGGGGTTCCGGGACATTACCCAAGGAGAAACAGAACCCTTTTGAAACGCTCTTTGATCTCTGACCTTGTTAAAGGATCCTGATATGGACCAACGTGCAGACTGAGCCAGATAGAGTCAGAGGGAACATCCACTTAGAATGGCTGTCACTTCCTTCCCTGGTTGAATAAGACATGCTGCTGTAATCAAAGGTGTGTGTGTGTGTGGTGTGTGTGTGCCCGTGTGCGTGTGTCTATGAAAGTAGATGTCTACTTAGAAAATTGTATTTTTCAGGCTGCGGGGAGCTGTAAATATATTATGGAGCTGTAAATATATACTGTAAATATATCAAAGTCTGGAAGGAGTGAAAGGCCATTTTCATTTTTATTGAGTGTGACCATCTTCCTAGCTAACAATTCTAGGGAGAGAGACATTTTGTTAGTTATGTGAGCATTCTATGTATGTTAGCAAAAAACCTCCTGAGAACCTATTTAGCAATGTTTTTGTGTTAGAGTTAGAGGCAATATCATTTTCTTCATGGCGGTATAGTCTGAATAGTTACACAAAAGTAGAAATATGCAATATCTTCCTTTGCATATTTGGGTATTGTTCCACTCACTGGCTATTATTTTAATGACCTCTGCTCCCATACAGGACCAAATTTGGTTGGTCCGAACCGGACCCAATCTGAACCAATCATAGACGTCTGTGTTTCACAAGTTTCGACATCAAAGTACAGTACAGTAGAGCCCAGTACAGTACAGTAGAGCCCAGTACAGTACAGTAGAGCACATTATAGTGTACTCAACTCTATTGTGCTCTACGGTACTGTAATTAACTATACTCTACTTAAAATGTTTTACTTTACTGTACTGTGCTCTACTGTACTGTGCTCTATTCTACTGCACTCTACTGTACTGTGCTCTATTCTACTGCACTCTACTGTGCTGTGCTCTATTCTACTGTACTCTACTGTGCTGTGCTCTATTCTACTGTACTTTACTGTACTGTGCTCTATTCTACTGTACTTTACTGTGCTGTGCTCGACTGTGCTCTACTGTACTGTGCTCTATTCTACTGTACTCTACTGTGCTGTGCTCTATTCTACTGTACTTTACTGTACTGTGCTCTATTCTACTGTACTTTACTGTGCTGTGCTCGACTGTGCTCTACTGTGCTCTACTGTACTGTGCTCTACTGTGCTGTGCTCTACTGTACTGTGCTCTATTCTACTGTACTTTACTGTACTGTGCTCTATTCTACTGTACTTTACTGTGCTGTGCTCTATTCTACTGTACTTTACTGTGCTGTGCTCGACTGTGCTCTACTGTGCTCTGCTGTGCTCTGCTGTGCTCTACTGTACTGTGCTCTACTGTACTCTATTCTACTGCACTCTACTGTACTGTGCTCTATTCTACTGTACTTTACTGTACTGTGCTCTACTGTACTCTACTGTATTGTGCTCTACTCTTCTGTTCTCTACGCTACTGTACTGCACTCTACTGTGCTGTACTGTACTGTACTGTACTGTGCTCTATCTGTGCAGGCTGCTTGTAGCAACTAAATTATTCTTGTAAATTATTCGGTGTGCAATGTTAAAATAATCGGTTCAAATAAGATACATCTGGTGTAATAGAAGCAACTATTGGATCCATGATTGTCTTAGAAAAACATATTTATTTTCACAAAGATTGCCATTTTCCTATTCACTTTAATGGGGGATTCTGCTAGCTGAAAACAACAGCTTGCAGTACCCTGGTTGGCCTTGAACTGCATGGCTTCATTAAGAGGAGGAAGTCGTTCTCCCACGGTAAAGATGCTGGCTACAGTAAATGGAAAGAGAGAGGGCTCATGGGTAGGTGTCAGTAAGAGCCAGGAGAGGTGGCATTAACTAGAGAGAGAGAGAGAAAGAGAGAGAGAGAGAGAGATGGAAGGGTTGCCAGATTGAAGACATAAAATAGAAAATTGCCGATATGGTAACAGAACTGATTTTCAATCACTTCATAATTAATAAACCAAATAGATATCAATAAAAACACTAGAATTAATTGATAGGTCTACCTTGACTTGTTACTTCTGTGTGTGAACTTTCACTATCTTCCCTCTTCATGAGACATGGGGACTTTCACTATCCTCCCTCCTCATGAGATATGGGGACTTTCACTATCCTCCCTCCTCATGAGATATGGGGACTTTCACTATCCTCCCTCCTCATGAGATATGGGGACTTTCACTATCCTCCCTCCTCATGAGATATGGGGACTTTCACTAAATCAAATCAAATCAAATGTATTTATATAGCCCTTCTTACATCAGCTGATATATCAAAGTGCTGTACAGAAACCCAGCCTAAAACCCCAAACAGCAAGCAATGCAGGTGTAGAAGCACGGTGGCTAGGAAAAACTCCCTAGAAAGGCAGGAACCTAGGAAGAAACCTAGAGAGGAACCAGGCTATGAGGGGTGGCCAGTCCTCTTCTGGCTGTGCCGGGTGGAGATTATAACAGAACATGGCCAAGATGTTCAAATGTTCATAAATGACCAGCATGGTCAAATAATAATAATCACAGTAGTTGTCGAGGGTGCAACAGGTCAGCAACTCAGGAGTGAATGTCAGTTGGCTTTTCATAGCCGATCATTCAGAGTATCTCTACTGCTCCTGCTGTCTCTAGAGAGTTGAAAACAGCAGGTCTGGGGCAGGTAGCACGTCCGGTGAACAGGTCAGGATTCCATAGCCGCAGGCAGAACAGTTGAAACTGGAGCAGCAGCACGGCCAGGTGGACTGGGGACAGCAAGGAGTCATCATGCCAGGTAGTCCTGAGGCATGGTCCTAGTGCTCAGGTCCCCCAAGAGAGAGAAAGAGAGAAAGAGAGAAAGAGAGAATTAGAGAGAGCATACTTAAATTCACACAGGACACTGGAGAAATACTCCAGATATAACAGACTGACCCTAGTCCCCCGACACATAAACTACTGCAGCATAAATACTGGAGGCTGAGACAGGAGGGGTCAGGAGACACTGTGGGCCCATCCGATGAAACCCCCGGACAGGGCCAAACAGCCAGGATATAACGCCACCCACTTTGCCAAAGCACAGCCCCCACACCACTAGAGGGATATCTTCAACCATCAACTTACCATCCTGAGACAAGGCTGAGTATAGCCCACAACCCAAGGGGGGGCGCCAACCCAGACAGGAAGACCACGTCAGTGACTCAACCCACTCAAGTGACGCACCCCTCCTAGGGACGGCATGGAAGAGCACCAGTAAGCCAGTGACTATCCTCCCTCCTCGTGAGATATGGGGACTTTCACTATCCTCCCTCCTCATGAGATATGGGGACTTTCACTATCTTTCCTCCTCATGAGATATGGGGACTTTCACTATCCTCCCTCCTCATGAGATATGGGGACTTTCATTACAAGACACAGGGCAATGTTTCTTAAGGAAATCCATTTCTCCAAAGCGAAAAATAAGTGTTGATGTTATTTGACCGGGGCCTTTCCATCTGTTTGACCAGAAACCAAAGCTTTTGCTTATTCAAATTTTTTGGGATGTAAAGTTGTTGAAAAATATATAAATGTCTTATATATATAAAAATAAAATGGTCTCCTATGAACTTCACATTGGTACTTACAGGTCCCTTTACATGGACATGTCCTTAGATGGGTCTCTTTACATGGACATGCCCTTAGATGGGTGTCTTTACATGGACATGTCCTTAGATGGGTGTCTTTACATGGACATGCCCTTAGATGGGTGTCTTTACATGGACATGCCCTTAGATGGGTGTCTTTACATGGACATGCCCTTAGATGGGTCCCTTTACATGGACATGCCCTTAGATGGGTGTCTTTACATGGACATGTCCTTAGATGGGTCTCTTTACATGGACATGCCCTTAGATGGGTGTCTTTACATGGACATGTCCTTAGATGGGTGTCTTTACATGGACATGCCCTTAGATGGGTCTCTTTACATGGACATGCCCTTAGATGGGTGTCTTTACATGGACATGTCCTTAGATGGGTGTCTTTACATGGACATGCCCTTAGATGGGTGTCTTTACATGGACATGCCCTTAGATGGGTGTCTTTACATGGACATGCCCTTAGATGGGTGTCTTTACATGGACATGCCCTTAGATGGGTGTCTTTACATGGACATGTCCTTAGATGGGTCTCTTTACATGGACATGCCCTTAGATGGGTGTCTTTACATGGACATGTCCTTAGATGGGTGTCTTTACATGGACATGCCCTTAGATGGGTGTCTTTACATGGACATGCCCTTAGATGGGTGTCTTTACATGGACATGTCCTTAGATGGGTCTCTTTACATGGACATGTCCTTAGATGGGTGTCTTTACATGGACATGTCCTTAGATGGGTGTCTTTACATGGACATGTCCTTAGATGGGTGTCTTTACATGGACATGTCCTAAAGCCCATCCAACTACCTCATCCCCATATTGTTATTTTTTTGTTTTGCTCCTTTGCACCCCAGTATCTCTACTTGCACATTCATTCTTCTGCACATCTATCACTCCAGTGTTTAATTGCTAAATTGTAATTATTTCGCCACTATGGCCTATTTATTGCCTTACCTCCCTTATCTTACCTCATTTGCACACACTGTATATAGACTTTTCTATTGTGTTATTGACTGTATGTTTGTTTACTCCATGTGTAACTCTGTGTTGTTTTTGTCGCACTGCTTTGCTTTATCTTGGCCAGGTCGAAGTTGTAAATGAGGACTTGTTCTCAACTGGCCTACCTGGTTAAATAAAGGTGAAAAAAAGGAAAAAAATCTAAGTAAATGTAAACAAATACTATATAGTCTAAAAACATGGTTAAAACTATAATTGTTATATCATGGATGGGCAGTCTTTGCATCCATAGCTCTGTATTTGAATTTATTTCTCCAGCTCCATTCCTAAGCTGTTTACCAAATCAGTGACGGGGGTGACCCGCCTTGTTATTGTTTAAACTACAGATTGCCTCTTTAAGCGCCGCATGGTATTATGAAAGCTCATTACAAGGTGACGATCATGAAAGCAGTTAGGATCCAGTGAGCTGAACCATGGGAACTAGAGGCTGATCAGATCAGTGGTACAAAACAGAGACACTGCTACCTAGTGCATTACTTTTGACTGTGTAGGGAATAGGGTGCCATTTGGGATGGTGCCAAACCTGTCATGTGAGGTGGTCTGCTACATTCAGAACTTGTGCAATGCATTCCTTAATTTCTCCCTCTTCCTCCCTCTCTGACGCACACAGACACACACACCCCTCACACACACACACACACACCCCTCACACACAGCACATACACACACACACCCCTCACACACACACACACACACACACACACACACACACCACACACACACACACACACACACACACACACACACACACACACACACACACACACACACAAACACACACACACACACACACACACACACACACACACACACACACACAAACCCCTCACACAAACACACCAAGCACATGCACTCACGAGGGTACAGACACGTGTGAACACACACACAAGCACATGCAGGCACAACCCTTCCTCTCAGCTGCTCAATGAGAACAACCCTTCCTCTCAGCTGCTCAATGAGAACAATCCTTCCTCTCAGCTGTTCAATGAGAACAACCCTTCCTCTCAGCTGCTCAATGAGAACAACCCTTCCTCTCAGCTGCTCAATGAGAACAACCCTTCCTCTCAGCTGTTCAATGAGAACAATCCTTCCTCTCAGCTGTTCAATGAGAACAATCCTTCCTCTCAGCTGTTCAATGAGAACAACCCTTCCTCTCAGCTGCTCAATGAGAACAACCCTTCCTCTCAGCTGCTCAATGAGAACAACCCTTCCTCTCAGCTGTTCAATGAGAACAACCGTTCCTCTCAGCTGCTCAATGAGAACAACCCTTCCTCTCAGCTGTTCAACGAGAACAATCCTGAATTACTGTTAAACTGTATTGGATCACATGAGTGGACTTATGTTCATATCCTGTGAGAGAGACGCAGGGTACTGTGTAACAAGACATGGCCTTAGAGAGACTGGTTATAGTAGTGGTAGTATCTACAGTAGTAATGGTAGTGGCTGGTTATAGTTATAGTAATGGTAGTAACTGGTTATAGTTATAGTAGTGGTAGTGACTGGTTATAGTAGTGGTAGTGACTGGTTATAGTTATAGTAGTGGTAGTGACTGGTTATAGTTATAGTAATGGTAGTGATTGGTTATAGTTATAGTAGTGGTAGTGACTGGTTATAGTTAAAGTAGTGGTAGTGACTGGTTATAGTTATAGTAGTGGTAGTGACTGGTTATAGTTATAGTAGTGGTAGTGACTGCAGTAGTAATGGTAGTGACTGGTTATAGTTATAGTAGTGGTAGTAACTGGTTATAGTTATAGTAATGGTAGTAACTGGTTATAATTATAGTAATGTTAGTGAGTGGTTATAGTTATAGTAGTGGTAGTGACTGCAGTAGTAATGGTAGTGACTGGTTATAGTTATAGTAGTGGTAGTGACTGCAGTAGTAATGGTAGTGACTGGTTATAGTTATAGTAGTGGTAGTGACTGCAGTAGTAATGGTAGTGACTGGTTATAGTTATAGTAGTGGTAGTGACTGCAGTAGTAATGGCAGTGGTAGTGACTGCAGTATTAATGGCAGTGGTAGTGAAAACCTCTTAAAATGTTGTAACTCCCCTCAATCACAGGAGGTTGGTGGCACCTTAATTGGGGAGGACGGGCTCCTGATAATGGCTGGAGCGGAATCAGTGGAATGGTATCAAATACATCAAACACATGGTTTGATGCCATTCCAGCCATTACTATGAGCTGTCCTCCCCTCAGCAGCCTCCACAGCCCTCAATGTACTCTGAACATTTCAGGACCAAGAAAATGCCTTCAAAATAGCTTCTGAAGATTCATAATTGTATGTTCATTGATGGGAAAATATGGAATTGTTTTATCAATCACCTGAAAAGTTTCTGTTTTGGTAAGAGGTTTCCAACCGACAGCAACGATCTTAGAGTAACATCACCCATGTCATGAATAGGGCCAAACGTAAAAATGACTTATGATTTAAAGCAAAGTGCAGATGATATGTTACAGGGTGTACTACCGTGTTGGCCTGAGTAACTACCATGGCTGGTCCCAAATTTGTTCCCTATTCGCTATATTGTACACTACTTTGGATCCCGATGGGGCCTGGCTAAAGTAATGCACTAAACAGCGAATAAGGTGTAATTTGGGATGTAGAAAGGCTAAAATCTATTCAAATCTAATTTCATTTGTCACATGCGTCGAATACAACTGGTGTTTACCATGAGATGCTTGCTTATGAGACCTTCCCAACAATGCAGTTTAAAAATTAAATAGTAACACGAGGAATACAATTAAATACAAAACAATGGAGCTATATACAGGAAGTACCAGATCAATGTGGAGCTATATACAGGAAGTACCAGATCAATGTGGAGCTATATACAGGAAGTACCAGTACCAGATCAATGTGTAGCGATATACAGGAAGTACCAGTACCAGATCAATGTGGAGCTATATACAGGAAGTACCAGTACCAGATCAATGTGGAGCTATATACAGGAAGTACCAGTACCAGATCAATGTGGAGCTATATACAGGAAGTACCAGTACCAGATCAATGTGGAGCTATATACAGGAAGTACCAGTACTAGATCAACGTGGAGCTATATACAGGAAGTACCAGTATCAGATCAATATGGAGCTATATACAGGAAGTACCAGTACCAGATCAACGTGGAGCTATATACAGGAAGTAACAGTACTAGATCAACGTGGAGCTATATACAAGAAGTGGCAGATCAATGTGGAGCTATATACAGGAAGTACCAGTACCAGATCAATGTGGAGCTATATACAGGAAGTACCAGCACCAGATCAATGTGGAGCTATATACAGGAAGTACCAGTACTAGATCAACGTGGAGCTATATACAGGAAGTACCAGATCAATGTGGAGCTATATACAGGAAGTACCAGTACCAGATCAACGTGGATCTATATACAGGAAGTACCAGTACTAGATCAACGTGGAGCTATATACAGGAAGTACCAGTACCAGATCAATGTAGAGCTATATACAGAAAGTACCAGTACCAGATCAATGTGGAGCTATATACAGGAAGTACCAGTACGAGATCAACGTGGAGCTATATACAGGAAGTACCAGTACCAGATCAACGTGGAGCTATATACAGGAAGTACCAGTACCAGATCAATGTGGAGCTATATACAGGAAGTACCAGTACTAGATCAACGTGGAGCTATATACAGGAAGTACCAGTACCAGATCAATGTGGAGCTATATACAGGAAGTACCAGTACCAGATCAATGTGGAGCTATATACAGGAAGTACCAGTACCAGATCAATGTGGAGCTATATACAGGGAGTACCAGTACCAGATCAATGTGAAGCTATATACAGGAAGTACCAGTACCAGATCAATGTGGAGCTATATACAGGAAGTACCAGTACCAGATCAATGTGGAGCTATATACAGGAAGAACCAGTACCAGATCAACGTTGAGCTATATACAGGGAGTACCAGTACCAGATCAATGTGGAGCTATATACAGGAAGTACCAGTACTAGATCAACGTGGAGCTATATACAGGAAGTACGAGTACCAGATCAACGTGGACCTGTATACAGGAAGTACCAGATCAACGTGGAGCTATATACAGGAAGTACCAGTACCAGATCAACGTGGAGCTATATACAGGAAGTACCAGTACCAGATCAACGTGGAGCTATATACAGGAAGTACGAGTACCAGATCAACGTGGAGCTATATACAGGAAGTACCAGTACCAGATCAATGTGGAGCTATATACAGGGAGTACCAGTACTAGATCAATGTGGAGCTATATACAGGAAGTACCAGTACTAGATCAACGTGGAGCTATATACAGGAAGTACGAGTACCAGATCAACGTGGAGCTATATACAGGAAGTACCAGTACCAGATCAATGTGGAGCTATATACAGGAAGTACCAGTACCAGATCAATGTGGAGCTATATACAGGAAGTACCAGTACCAGATCAATGTTGAGCTATATACAGGGAGTACCAGTACCAGATCAATGTGGAGCTATATACAGGAAGTACCAGTACCAGATCAACGTGGAGCTATATACAGGAAGTACGAGTACCAGATCAACGTGGAGCTATATACAGGAAGTACCAGTGCCAGATCAATGTGGAGCTATATACAGGAAGCACCAGTACCAGATCAATGTGGAGCTATATACAGGGAGTGCCAGTACCAGATCAATGTGGAGCTATATACAGGAAGTACCAGATCGATGTGGAGCTATATACAGGAAGTACCAGTACCAGATCAATGTGGAGCTATATACAGGGAGTACCAGTACCAGATCAATGCGGAGCTATATACAGGGAGTACCAGATCAATGTGGAGCTATATTCAGGGAGTACCAGTACCAGATCAATGTGGAATAATGGTTAAAAAATATATACTGCTAAAAAAATAAAGGGAACACTTAAACAACACAATGTCACTCCAAGTCAATCATACTTCTGTGAAATCAAACTGTCCACTTAGGAAGCAACACTGATTGACAATAAATTGCACATGCAGTTGTGCAAATGGAATAGACAACAGGTGGAAATTATAGGCAATTAGCAAGACACCCCCAATAAAGGAATGGTTCTGCAGGTGGTGACCACAGACCACTTCTCAGTTCCTATGCTTCCTGGCTGATGTTTTGGTCACTTTGAATGCTGGCGGTGCTTTCACTCTAGTGGTAGCATGAGACGGAGTCTACAACCCACACAAGTGGCTCAGGTAGTGCAGCTCATCCAGGATGGCACATCAATGCGAGCTGACGCAAGAAGGTTTGCTGTGTCTGTCAGCGTAGTGTCCAAAGCATGGAGGCGCTACCAGGAGACAGGCTAGTACATCAGGAGACGTGGAGGAGGCCGTAGCAGGGCAACAACCCAGCAGCAAGACCGCTACCTCCGCCTTTGTGCAAGGAGGAGCAGGAGGAGCACTGCCAGAGCCCTGGAAAATTACCTCCAGCAGGCCACAAATGTGCATGTGTCTGCTCAAACGGTCAGAAACAGACTCCATGAGGGTGGTATGAGGGCCCGACGTCCACAGGTGGGGGTTGTGCTTACAGCCCAACACCGTGCAGGACGTTTGGCATTTGCCAGAGAACACCAAGATTGGCAAATTCGCCACTGGCGCCCTGTGCTCTTCACAGATGAAAGCAGGTTCACACTGAGCACGTGACAGATGTGACAGAGTCTGGAGACGCCGTGGAGAACGTTCTGCTGCCTGCAACATCCTCCAGCATGACCGGTTTGGCGGTGGGTCAGTTATGGTGTGGGGTGGCATTTCTTTGGGGGGCCGCACAGCCCTCCATGTGCTCGCCAGAGGTAGCCTGACTGCCATTAGGTACCGAGATGAGATCCTCAGACCCCTTGTGAGACCATATGCTGGTGCGGTTGGCCCTGGGTTCCTCCTAATGCAAGACAATGCTAGACCTCATGTGGCTGGAGTGTGTCAGCAGTTCCTGCAAGAGGAAGGCATTGATGCTATGGACTGGCCCGCCCGTTCCCCAGCCTTGAATCCAATTGATCACATCTTGGACATCATGTCTCGCTCCATCCACCAACGTCATGTTGCACCACAGACTGTCCAGGAGCTGGCAGATGCTTTAGTCCAGGTCTGGGAGGAGATCCCTCAGGAGACCATCCGCCACCTCATCAGGAGCATGCCCAGGCGTTGTAGGGAGGTCATACAGGCACGCGGAGGCCACACACACTACTGAGCCTCATTTTGACTTGTTTTAAGGACATTACATCAAAGTTGGATCAGCCTGTAGTGTGGTTTTCCACTTTAATTTTGAATGTGACACCAAATCCAGACCTCTATGGGTTGATAAATTGGATTTCCATTGATTATTTTTTTTTGATTTTGTTGTCAGCACATTCAACTATGTAAAGAAAAAAGTATTTAATAAGATTTCATTCATTCAGATCTAGGATGTGTTATTTTATTGTTCCCTTTATTTTTGTGAGCAGTGTATATATATATATATGTGTGGTCTGCATCCCACCATCACTGATTGGTATCCTAGTATACAACCTATTGGCACCCTATTTCCTATATACTCCACTACTTCTTTTTTAGGACACTGGTCTAAGGTAGCGCATAGTGTTCCATTTGGGACTAACTCCTCCTAACCTATATGGGTCACAGCTAGGGTGCTTCTTTTCCTCCCATGGGACCGGGCAGTTCTTCTCTCTCAACAGATGGGATGGAGTGAGCTTTGGTTAGTTGGGATTAAACCAGATTACCCAGTTTATACCACAGCCATGGAAGGCCCTGCACGGTATAATCTCAAGATAAAACCATCATTGAGAAATCACGGTCTCCCACAACAAGAAGCTTAGATAGCAAATGGAGGGCGGATACAGGAAGGGGATTGGACGGGACTGAGGTCAGGGGGGATAGTAAAGATTAACTCAGTTTATGAATGAATGGATTAATGAAGTGGATGGATGGATGGATGGATGGATGGAGGGATGGAATGGAGGGATGGATGGATGGATGGAGGGAATGGATGGATGGAGGGATGGAGGGATGGAATGGAATGGATGGAATGGATGGAATGGATGGAGGGATGGAATGGATGGATGGATGGATGGATGGATGGAATGGATGGATGGAATGGAGGGATGGAATGGATGGAATGGATGGAGGGATGGAATGGATGGATGGAATGGAGGGATGGAATGGATGGATGGATGGATGGATGGAATGGATGGATGGAATGGAGGGATGGAATGGATGGAATGGATGGAGGGATGGAATGGATGGATGGATGGAATGGATGGAATGGATGGATGGATGGAGGGATGGAGGGATGGAATGGATGGATGGAATGGAGGGATGGAATGGATGGAATGGATGGAGGGATGGAATGGATGGAATGGATGGAATGGATGGAGGGATGGAATGGATGGAATGGATGGAATGGATGGAGGGATGGAATGGATGGAATGGATGGAATGGATGGAGGGATGGAATGGATGGAATGGATGGATGGATGGAGGGATGGAGGGATGGAATGGATGGATGGAATGGAGGGATGGAATGGATGGAATGGATGGAGGGATGGAATGGATGGAATGGATGGAATGGATGGAGGGATGGAATGGATGGAATGGATGGAGGGATGGAATGGATGGAATGGATGGATGGATTGAATGGATGGATGGAATGGATGGATGGAGGGATGGATGATGGAGGGATGGAATGGAGGGATGGAATGGAGGGATGGAATGGATGGAGGGAATGGAGGGATGGAGGGATGGAATGGAGGGATGGAGGGATGGATGGATGGAGGGATGGAATGGAGGGATGGAATGGATGGAGGGATGGAATGGATGGAATGGATGGATGGAGGGATGGAATGGAGGGATGGATGGAATGGATGGAATGGATGGAGGGATGGAATGGATGGAGGGAGAGGTCATGTAGGAGACGAGGGGTGAGGTGGCAGGTTTATTTCCTGGGTCAGAGTATTTCATATCACAGCACAGTCCAGTGTTCCAGACAGGGAGGGATGGGTCAGATAGGGAGGGAGGGAGGGGTCAGACAGGGAGGGAGGGGTCAGATAGGGAGGGAGGGGTCAGACAGGGAGGGAGAGGTCAGACAGGGAGGGATGGAGAGGTCAGACAGGGAGGGGTCAGACAGGGAGGGAGGGGTCAGACAGGGAGAGAGGGAGGGGTCAGACAGGGAGGGAGGGAGGGAGGGGTCAGACAGGGAGGGATGGAGAGGTCAGACAGGGAGGGATGGGTCAGACAGGGAGGGAGGGGTCAGACAGGGAGGGAGGGAGAGGTCAGACAGTGAGGGAGGGGTCAGACAGACAGGGAGGGGTCAGACAGACAGGGAGGGGTCAGACAGGGAGGGAGGGAGAGGTCAGACAGGGAGGGAGGGAGGGGTCAGACAGGGAGGGAGGGAGAGGTCAGACAGGGAGGGAGGGAGGTGTCAGACAGGGAGGGATGGGTCAGACAGGGAGGGAGGGGTCAGACAGACAGGGAGGGAGGGGTCAGACAGGGAGGGAGGGAGGGGTCAGACAGGGAGGGAGGGAGAGGTCAGACAGGAAGGGAGGGGTCAGAGAGACAGGGAGGGAGGGGTCAGACAGGGAGGGAGGGAGGGGTCAGACAGGGAGGGAGGGGTCAGACAGACAGGGAGGGAGGGGTCAGACAGGGAGGGAGGGAGGGGTCAGACAGGGAGGGAGGGGTCAGACAGGGAGGGAGGGGTCAGGGAGGGAGGGGTCAGACAGACAGCCTCTTCTTTAGTCAACATCAGTAGGGCTCATCAGTAGGGCTCAACAGTAGGGCTCTTCAGTAGTGCTCATCAGTAGGGTTCATCAGTAGGACTCTACAGTAGGACTATACAGTAGGACTCTACAGTAGGACACATCAGTAGGACTCTACAGTAGGACACATCTGTAGGACTCTTCAGTAGGACTCTACAGTAGGACTCTACAGTAGGACACATCAGTAGGACTCTACAGTAGGACTCTTCAGTAGGACACATCAGTAGGACTCTACAGTAGGACTCTACAGTAGGACTCTACAGTAGGACACATCAGTAGGACTCTACAGTAGGACTCTACAGTAGGACTCTACAGTAGGACTCTACAGTAGGACACATCAGTAGGACTCTACAGTAGGACTCTTCAGTAGGACACATCAGTAGGACTCTACAGTAGGACTCTTCAGTAGGAGTCTTCAGTAGGAGTCTTTAGTAGGACTCTACAGTAGGACTCTTCAGTAGGACTCTACAGTAGGACTCTACAGTAGGACTCTTCAGTAGCAGTCTTCAGTAGGACTCTTCAGTAGGACTCTACAGTAGCACTCTACAGTAGGACTCTACAGTAGGACACTACAGTAGGACTCTACAGTAGGACTCTACAGTAGGACTCTACAGTAGGACACATCAGTAGGACTCTACAGTAGGACTCTACAGTAGGACTCTACAGTAGGACTCTACAGTAGGACTCAGGGAAGTAAAGGTGAAAAGATATAAATAAGAAGTGGTATTTCTACCGTCTAGGAAAGGAAGTCTCCATGTAAAGATGTTAATTCCTTGGTATTTCACCCTCACCACTGGTTTCATACTCACCGGTGCATCAATCTAAGCAACATAATACAAAAATCCCCTTCAAAGTCCATCAGTTTAAGATAAATATAATTATTTATCTACATTTTTTTATGCAACGACACAAGGCGAGACCCAGATACAGACACAGGAGGCAGATGGTTTGAGCTTTGGTATTTATTATAATCCAAGGGATAGACAAAAGGCAGGTCGGGGACAGGCAAGAGTCATAGCCAGGGCAGAGTCCAAAACGGTACAGGTTGGCAGGCAGGCTAGATTGTCAGGTGCAGGCAGAGTGGTCAGGCAGGCGGGCTCAGAGTCAGGACAAGCAAGGGTCAAACCAGGAGGATGAGAAATGGGATGGGTCAGACAGACAGGGAGGGAGGGGTCAGACAGACAGGGAGGGAGGGGTCAGACAGACAGGGAGGGGTCAGACAGGGAGGGATGGGTCAGACAGGGAGGGAGGGGTCAGACAGGGAGGGAGGAGTCAGACAGAGAGGGAGGGGTCAGGGAGGGAGGGGTCAGACAGGGAGGGAGGAGTCAGACAGGGAGGGAGGAGTCAGACAGGGAGGGAGGGGTCAGACAGGGAGGGAGGGGTCAGACAGAGAGGAAGGGGTCAGGGAGGAAGGGGTCAGACAGACAGGGAGGGGTCAGACAGACAGGGAGGGGTCAGACAGACAGGGAGGGGTCAGGGAGGGAGGGGTCAGACAGGGAGGGAGGGGTCAGACAGGGAAGGAGAGGAACACTCTCCCAAAGACACCGTCCAGTCCAGGCCAGCAACAACAGCAGGAGGCTGGAGAATGGAGCTGCAGGAACATTTACGACAGTGTTTTTGCGTCCCAAATGGCACTCTATTGCCTTTATTGTGCACTACCTTTGACCAGGGCCCATAGGAAATAGAAAGTGCTATTTGATTTTGGACGATATCAATGACAGTTATCTCTGGCAGACCACAACACACAACCAGACAAAACATAGACACATAAAACATGTTCTGCTTTTATGATTATAAACTCTGTACCAAGTCCAGAGTGGCCTACAGCAGAGATTAACATGGCTACAATAGGGCTCATCAGTAGGGCTCTTCAGTAGGAAACACCAGTAGGACTCTACAGTAGGACTCTACAGTAGGACTCTACAGTAGGACTCTACAGTAGGAAACACCAGTAGGACTCTACAGTAGGACTCTACAGTAGGACTCTACAGTAGGACTCTTCAGTAGGACTCTACAGTAGGACTCTACAGTAGGACACATCAGTAGGACTCTACAGTAGGACTCTACAGTAGGACTCTACAGTAGGACTCTACAGTAGGACTCTTCAGTAGGACTCTACAGTAGGACTCTTCAGTAGGACTCTACAGTAGGACTCTACAGTAGGACACATCAGTAGGACTCTTCAGTAGGACTCTTCAGTAGGACTCTACAGTAGGACTCTACAGTAGGACACTATAGTAGGACACATCAGTAGGACTCTTCAGTGGGACTCTTCAGTAGGACTCTACAGTAGGACTCTTCAGTAGGTCTCTTCAGTAGGACTCTACAGTAAGACTCTACAGTAGGACACATCAGTAGGACTCTTCAGTAGGACTCTACAGTAGGACTCTTCAGTAGGTCTCTTCAGTAGGTCTCTTCAGTAGGACTCTACAGTAGGACTCTACAGTAGGACTCTTCAGTAGGACTCTACAGTAGGACTCTACAGTAGGACTCTTCAGTAGGTCTGTTCAGTAGGACTCTACAGTAGGACTCTACAGTAGGAGTCTTCAGTAGGACTCTACAGTAGGACTCTACAGTAGGACTCTTCAGTAGGACTCTTCAGTAGGACTCTACAGTAGGACTCTTCAGTAGGACTCTACAGTAGGACTCTACAGTAGGACACATCAGTAGGACTCTTCAGTAGGACTCTTCAGTAGGACTCTACAGTAGGACTCTTCAGTAGGTCTCTTCAGTAGGACTCTACAGTAGGACTCTACAGTAGGACTCTACAGTAGGACTCTTCAGTAGGACTCTACAGTAGGACTCTACAGTAGGACTCTTCAGTAGGACTCTACAGTAGGACTCTACAGTAGGACTCTACAGTAGGACTCATCAGTAGGACTCTACAGTAGGACTCTACAGTAGGACTCTACAGTAGGACTCTTCAGTAGGACTCTACAGTAGGACTCTACAGTAGGACTCTTCAGTAGGACTCTACAGTAGGACTCTACAGTAGGACACATCAGTAGGACTCTTCAGTAGGACTCTTCAGTAGGACTCTACAGTAGGACTCTACAGTAGGACACTATAGTAGGACACATCAGTAGGACTCTTCAGTGGGACTCTTCAGTACGACTCTACAGTAGGACTCTTCAGTAGGTCTCTTCAGTAGGACTCTACAGTAGGACACATCAGTAGGACTCTTCAGTAGGACTCTACAGTAGGACTCTACAGTAGGACTCTTCAGTAGGTCTCTTCAGTAGGTCTCTTCAGTAGGACTCTACAGTAGGACTCTACAGTAGAACTCTTCAGTAGGTCTCTTCAGTAGGACTCTACAGTAGGACTCTACAGTAGGACTCTTCAGTAGGACTCTACAGTAGGACTCTACAGTAGGAGTCTACAGTAGGAGTCTTCAGTAGAACTCTACAGTAGGACTCTACAGTAAGACTCTACAGTAGGACTCTACAGTAGGACTCTACAGTAGGACTCTACAGTAGGACTCTACAGTAGGACTCTTCAGTAGGACTCTACAGTAGGACTCTACAGTAGGACTCTTCAGTAGGACTCTACAGTAGGACTCTACAGTAGGACTCTACAGTAAGCTTCTTCAGTAGGACTCTACAGTAGGACTCTACAGTAGGACTCTACAGTAGGACTCTTCAGTAGGACTCTACAGTAGGACTCTACAGTAGGACTCTACAGTAAGTTTCTTCAGTAGGACTCTACAGTAGGACTCTACAGTAGGACTCTTCAGTAGCAGTCTTCAGTAGGACTCTACAGTAGGACTCTTCAGTAAGACTCTACAGTAGCACTCTACAGTAGGACTCTACAGTAGGACACTACAGTAGGACTCTACAGTAGGACTCTACAGTAGGACTCTACAGTAGGACACATCAGTAGGACTCTACAGTAGCAGTCTTCAGTAGCAGTCTTCAGTAGGACTCTACAGTAGGACTCTTCAGTAGGACTCTACAGTAGGACTCTACAGTAGGACTCTTCAGTAGCAGTCTTCAGTAGGACTCTACAGTAGGACTCTTCAGTAGGACTCTACAGTAGGACTCTACAGTAGGACTCTACAGTAGAACTCTACAGTAGGACTCTACAGTAGGACTCATCAGTAAGACTCTACAGTAGGACTCTACAGTAGGACTCTACAGTAGGACTCTACAGTAGGACTCTTCAGTAGGACTCTACAGTAGGACTCTACAGTAGGACTCTTCAGTAGGACTCTACAGTAGGACTCTACAGTAGGACTCTACAGTAAGCTTCTTCAGTAGGACTCTACAGTAGGACTCTACAGTAGGACTCTACAGTAGGACTCTACAGTAAGTTTCTTCAGTAGGACTCTACAGTAGGACTCTACAGTAGGACTCTACAGTAGGACTCTACAGTAAGTTTCTTCAGTAGGACTCTTCAGTAGGACTCTACAGTAGGACTCTACAGTAGACCTCTACAGTAGGAGACTTCAGTAGGACTCTGCAGTAGGACTCTACAGTAGAACTCATCAGTAGGACTCTACAGTAGGACTCTACAGTAGGACTCTATAGTAGGACTCTACAGTAGGACTCTACAGTAGGACTCTATAGTAGGACTCTACAGTAGGACTCTACAGTAGGACTCATCAGTAGGACTCGACAGTAGGACTCTACAGTAGTACTCTTCAGTAGGACTCTACAGTAGGACTCTACAGTAGGACTCTTCAGTAGGACTCTACAGTAGGACTCTACAGTAGGACACATCAGTAGGACTCTTCAGTAGGACTCTTCAGTAGGACTCTACAGTAGGACTCTACAGTAGGACACTATAGTAGGACACATCAGTAGGACTTTTCAGTGGGACTCTTCAGTAGGACTCTACAGTAGGACTCTTCAGTAGGTCTCTTCAGTAGGACTCTACAGTAGGACTCTACAGTAGGACACATCAGTAGGACTCTTCAGTAGGACTCTACAGTAGGACTCTTCAGTAGGACTCTACAGTAGGACTCTACAGTAGGACTCTTCAGTAGGTCTCTTCAGTAGGTCTCTTCAGTAGGTCTCTTCAGTAGGACTCTACAGTAGGACTCTACAGTAGGACTCTTCAGTAGGTCTCTTCAGTAGGACTCTACAGTAGGACTCTACAGTAGGGCTTTTCAGTAGGAAACACCAGTAGGACTCTACAGTAGGACTCTTCAGTACGACTCTACAGTAGGACTCTTCAGTAGGTCTCTTCAGTAGGACTCTACAGTAGGACACATCAGTAGGACTCTTCAGTAGGACTCTACAGTAGGACTCTACAGTAGGACTCTTCAGTAGGTCTCTTCAGTAGGTCTCTTCAGTAGGACTCTACAGTAGGACTCTTCAGTAGGACTCTACAGTAGGACTCTACAGTAGGAGTCTACAGTAGGAGTCTTCAGTAGAACTCTACAGTAGGACTCTACAGTAAGACTCTACAGTAGGACTCTACAGTAGGACTCTACAGTAGGACTCTACAGTAGGACTCTTCAGTAGGACTCTACAGTAGGACTCTACAGTAGGACTCTTCAGTAGGACTCTACAGTAGGACTCTACAGTAGGACTCTTCAGTAGGTCTCTTCAGTAGGTCTCTTCAGTAGGACTCTACAGTAGGACTCTACAGTAGAACTCTTCAGTAGGTCTCTTCAGTAGGACTCTACAGTAGGACTCTACAGTAGGACTCTTCAGTAGGACTCTACAGTAGGACTCTACAGTAGGAGTCTACAGTAGGAGTCTTCAGTAGAACTCTACAGTAGGACTCTACAGTAAGACTCTACAGTAGGACTCTACAGTAGGACTCTACAGTAGGACTCTACAGTAGGACTCTACAGTAGGACTCTTCAGTAGGACTCTACAGTAGGACTCTACAGTAGGACTCTTCAGTAGGACTCTACAGTAGGACTCTACAGTAGGACTCTACAGTAAGCTTCTTCAGTAGGACTCTACAGTAGGACTCTACAGTAGGACTCTACAGTAGGACTCTTCAGTAGGACTCTACAGTAGGACTCTACAGTAGGACTCTACAGTAAGTTTCTTCAGTAGGACTCTACAGTAGGACTCTACAGTAGGACTCTTCAGTAAGACTCTACAGTAGCACTCTACAGTAGGACTCTACAGTAGGACACTACAGTAGGACTCTACAGTAGGACTCTACAGTAGGACTCTACAGTAGGACACATCAGTAGGACTCTACAGTAGCAGTCTTCAGTAGCAGTCTTCAGTAGGACTCTACAGTAGGACTCTTCAGTAGGACTCTACAGTAGGACTCTACAGTAGGACTCTTCAGTAGCAGTCTTCAGTAGGACTCTACAGTAGGACTCTTCAGTAGGACTCTACAGTAGGACTCTACAGTAGGACTCTACAGTAGAACTCTACAGTAGGACTCTACAGTAGGACTCATCAGTAAGACCCTACAGTAGGACTCTACAGTAGGACTCTACAGTAGGACTCTACAGTAGGACTCTACAGTAGGACTCTTCAGTAGGACTCTACAGTAGGACTCTACAGTAGGACTCTTCAGTAGGACTCTACAGTAGGACTCTACAGTAGGACTCTACAGTAAGCTTCTTCAGTAGGACTCTACAGTAGGACTCTACAGTAGGACTCTACAGTAGGACTCTACAGTAGGACTCTACAGTAAGTTTCTTCAGTAGGACTCTACAGTAGGACTCTACAGTAGGACTCTACAGTAGGACTCTACAGTAGGACTCTACAGTAGTACTCTTCAGTAGCAGTCTTCAGTAGGACTCTACAGTAGGACTCTTCAGTAGGACTCTACAGTAGGACTCTACAGTAGGACTCTACAGTAGAACTCTACAGTAGGACTCTACAGTAGGACTCATCAGTAAGACCCTACAGTAGGACTCTACAGTAGGACTCTACAGTAGGAATCTACAGTAGGACTCTTCAGTAGGACTCTACAGTAGGACTCTACAGTAGGACTCTTCAGTAGGACTCTACAGTAGGACTCTACAGTAGGACTCTACAGTAAGCTTCTTCAGTAGGACTCTACAGTAGGACTCTACAGTAGGACTCTACAGTAGGACTCTACAGTAGGACTCTACAGTAAGTTTCTTCAGTAGGACTCTACAGTAGGACTCTACAGTAGGACTCTACAGTAGGACTCTACAGTAAGTTTCTTCAGTAGGACTCTTCAGTAGGACTCTACAGTAGGACTCTACAGTAGACCTCTACAGTAGGAGACTTCAGTAGGACTCTGCAGTAGGACTCTACAGTAGAACTCATCAGTAGGACTCTACAGTAGGACTCTACAGTAGGACTCTACAGTAGGACTCTATAGTAGGACTCTACAGTAGGACTCTACAGTAGGACTCTATAGTAGGACTCTACAGTAGGACTCTACAGTAGGACTCATCAGTAGGACTCGACAGTAGGACTCTACAGTAGTACTCTTCAGTAGGACTCTACAGTAGGACTCTACAGTAGGACTCTTCAGTAGGACTCTACAGTAGGACTCTACAGTAGGACACATCAGTAGGACTCTTCAGTAGGACTCTTCAGTAGGACTCTACAGTAGGACTCTACAGTAGGACACTATAGTAGGACACATCAGTAGGACTCTTCAGTGGGACTCTTCAGTAGGACTCTACAGTAGGACTCTTCAGTAGGTCTCTTCAGTAGGACTCTACAGTAGGACTCTACAGTAGGACACATCAGTAGGACTCTTCAGTAGGACTCTACAGTAGGACTCTTCAGTAGGACTCTACAGTAGGACTCTACAGTAGGACTCTTCAGTAGGTCTCTTCAGTAGGTCTCTTCAGTAGGTCTCTTCAGTAGGACTCTACAGTAGGACTCTACAGTAGGACTCTTCAGTAGGTCTCTTCAGTAGGACTCTACAGTAGGACTCTACAGTAGGGCTTTTCAGTAGGAAACACCAGTAGGACTCTACAGTAGGACTCTACAGTAGGACTCTACAGTAGAACTCTTCAGTAGGACTCTTCAGTAGGACTCTACAGTAGGACTCTTCAGTAGGACTCTACAGTAGGACTCTACAGTAGGACACATCAGTAGGACTCTTCAGTAGGACTCTTCAGTAGGACTCTACAGTAGGACTCTATAGTAGGACACATCAGTAGGACTCTTCAGTGGGACTCTTCAGTAGGACTCTACAGTAGGACTCTACAGTAGGACTCTTCAGTAGGTCTCTTCAGTAGGACTCTACAGTAGGACACATCAGTAGGACTCTTCAGTAGGACTCTACAGTAGGACTCTACAGTAGGACTCTTCATTAGGTCTCTTCAGTAGGTCTCTTCAGTAGGACTCTACAGTAGGACTCTACAGTAGGACTCTTCAGTAGGTCTCTTCAGTAGGACTCTACAGTAGGACTCTACAGTAGGACTCTTCAGTAGGTCTCTTCAGTAGGACTCTACAGTAGGACTCTACAGTAGGACTCTACAGTAGGAGTCTTCAGTAGGACTCTACAGTAGGACTCTACAGTAGGACTCTACAGTAGGACTCTTCAGTAGGACTCTACAGTAGGACTCTACAGTAGGACTCTTCAGTAGGACTCTACAGTAGGACTCTACAGTAGGACTCTACAGTAAGTTTCTTCAGTAGGACTCTACAGTAGGACTCTACAGTAGGACTCTTCAGTAGGACTCTACAGTAGGACTCTACAGTAGGACTCTACAGTAGGACTCTACAGTAAGTTTCTTCAGTAGGACTCTACAGTAGGACTCTACAGTAGGACTCTACAGTAGGACTCTACAGTAGGACTCTATAGTAGGACTCTACAGTAGGACTCTACAGTAGGACTCTATAGTAGGACTCTACAGTAGGACTCATCAGTAGGACTCGACAGTAGGACTCGACAGTAGGACTCTACAGTAGGACTCTACAGTAGGACTCTTCAGTAGGACTCTACAGTAGGACTCTACAGTAGGACACATCAGTAGGACTCTTCAGTAGGACTCTTCAGTAGGACTCTACAGTAGGACTCTACAGTAGGACACTATAGTAGGACACATCAGTAGGACTCTTCAGTGGGACTCTTCAGTAGGACTCTACAGTAGGACTCTTCAGTAGGTCTCTTCAGTAGGACTCTACAGTAGGACTCTACAGTAGGACACATCAGTAGAACTCTTCAGTAGGACTCTACAGTAGGACTCTTCAGTAGGACTCTACAGTAGGACTCTACAGTAGGACTCTTCAGTAGGTCTCTTCAGTAGGTCTCTTCAGTAGGACTCTACAGTAGGACTCTACAGTAGGACTCTTCAGTAGGTCTCTTCAGTAGGACTCTACAGTAGGACTCTACAGTAGGGCTTTTCAGTAGGAAACACCAGTAGGACTCTACAGTAGGACTCTACAGTAGGACTCTACAGTAGGACTCTACAGTAGGACTCTACAGTAGAACTCTTCAGTAGGACTCTTCAGTAGGACTCTACAGTAGGACTCTTCAGTAGGACTCTACAGTAGGACTCTACAGTAGGACACATCAGTAGGACTCTTCAGTAGGACTCTTCAGTAGGACTCTACAGTAGGACACTATAGTAGGACACATCAGTAGGACTCTTCAGTGGGACTCTTCAGTAGGACTCTACAGTAGGACTCTTCAGTAGGTCTCTTCAGTAGGACTCTACAGTAGGACACATCAGTAGGACTCTTCAGTAGGACTCTACAGTAGGACTCTACAGTAGGACTCTTCAGTAGGTCTCTTCAGTAGGTCTCTTCAGTAGGACTCTACAGTAGGACTCTACAGTAGGACTCTTCAGTAGGTCTCTTCAGTAGGACTCTACAGTAGGACTCTACAGTAGGACTCTTCAGTAGGTCTCTTCAGTAGGACTCTACAGTAGGACTCTACAGTAGGACTCTACAGTAGGAGTCTTCAGTAGGACTCTACAGTAGGACTCTACAGTAGGACTCTACAGTAGGACTCTTCAGTAGGACTCTACAGTAGCACTCTACAGTAGGACTCTTCAGTATGACTCTACAGTAGGACTCTACAGTAGGACTCTACAGTAAGTTTCTTCAGTAGGACTCTACAGTAGGACTCTACAGTAGGACTCTTCAGTAGGACTCTACAGTAGGACTCTACAGTAGGACTCTACAGTAAGTTTCTTCAGTAGGACTCTTCAGTAGGACTCTACAGTAGGACTCTACAGTAGAACTCTACAGTAGGAGACTTCAGTAGGACTCTGCAGTAGGACTCTACAGTAGAACTCATCAGTAGGACTCTACAGTAGGACTCTACAGTAGGACTCTACAGTAGAACTCTTCAGTAGGACTCTACGGTAGGACTCTACGGTAGGTCTCTACAGTAGGACTCTACAGTAAGTTTCTTCAGTAGGACTCTACAGTAGGACTCTACAGTAGGACTCTACAGTAGGACTCTACAGTAAGTTTCTTCAGTATGACTCTACAGTAGGACTCTACAGTAGGACTCTACAGTAGGACTCTACAGTAGGACTCTATAGTAGGACTCTACAGTAGGACTCTACAGTAGGACTCTACAGTAGGACTCAGGGAAGTAAAGGTGAAAGATATAAATAAGAAGTGGTATTTCTACCATCTAGGAAAGGAAGTCTCCATGTAAAGATGTTAATTCCTTGGTATTTCACCCTCACCACTGGTTTCATACTCACCGGTGAGTCAATCTAAGCAACATAATACAAAAATCCCCTTCAAAGTCCGTCAGTTTAAGATAAAGAATTATATTTATCTAGATATCTTTACACATACTGTACAGTATTCAACCCCTTTTTTGGGGTAGGCACAAAACTGCCTCCATACGAGTCCCAGTACTGGTTACCTTCAGACGAGTCCCAGTACTGGTTACCTTCATACGAGTCCCAGTACTGGTTTCCTTCATACGAGTCCCAGTACTGTTTACCTTCATACGAGTCCCAGTACTGGTTTCCTTCATACGAGTCCCAGTACTGTTTACCTTCAGACGATTCCCAGTACTGGTTTCCTTCAGACGAGTCCCAGTACTGGTTTCCTTCAGACGAGTCCCAGTACTGGTTACCTTCAGACGAGTCTCAGTACTGGTTTCCTTCAGACGAGTCCCAGTACTGGTTACCTTCAGACGATTCCCAGTACTGGTTACCTTCAGACGATTCCCAGTACTGGTTTCCTTCAGACGAGTCTCAGTGTGGTTACCTTCAGACGAGTCCCAGTACTGGTTACCTCCAGACGAGTCCCAGTACTGGTTACCTTCAGACGAGTCTCAGTACTGGTTACCTTCAGACGATTCCCAGTACTGGTTACCTTCAGACGATTCCCAGTACTGGTTTCCTTCAGACGAGTTTCAGTACTGGTTACCTTCAGACGAGTCCCAGTACTGGTTTCCTTCAGACGAGTCCCAGTACTGGTTACCTTCAGACGAGTCCCAGTACTGGTTACCTCCAGACGAGTCCCAGTACTGGTTACCTTCAGACGAGTCTCAGTACTGGTTACCTTCAGACGATTCCCAGTACTGGTTACCTTCAGACGATTCCCAGTACTGGTTTCCTTCAGACGAGTTTCAGGACTGGTTACCTTCAGACGAGTCCCAGTACTGGTTTCCTTCAGACGAGTCCCAGTACTGGTTACCTTCAGACGAGTCCCAGTACTGGTTACCTTCAGACAAGTCCCAGTACTGGTTACCTTCAGACGAGTCTCAGTACTGGTTACCTTCAGACGATTCCCAGTACTGGTTACCTTCAGACGATTCCCAGTACTGGTTACCTTCAGACGATTCCCAGTACTGGTTTCCTTCAGACGAGTCTCAGTGTAGTTACCTTCAGACGAGTCCCAGGTCTGGTTACCTCCAGACGAGTCCCAGTACTGGTTACCTCCAGACGAGTCTCAGTGTGGTTACCTTCAGACGAGTCCCAGTACTGGTTACCTTCAGACGAGTCCCAGTACTGGTTACCTCCAGACGAGTCCCAGTACTGGTTACCTTCAGACAATTCCCAGTACTGGTTACCTTCAGACGAGTCCCAGTACTGGTTACCTTCAGACGAGTCTCAGTGTGGTTACCTTCAGACGAGTCCCAGTACTGGTTACCTCCAGACGAGTCCCAGTACTGGTTACCTTCAGACGAGTCCCAGTACTGGTTACCTTCAGACGATTCCCAGTACTGGTTACCTTCAGACGAGTCTCAGTACTGGTTACCTTCAGACGATTCCCAGTACTGGTTACCTTCAGACGAGTCTCAGTACTGGTTTCCTTCAGACGAGTCCCAGTACTGGTTACCTCCAGACGAGTCCCAGTACTGGTTACCTCCAGACGATTCCCAGTACTGGTTACCTTCAGACGAGTCCCAGTACTGGTTACCTTCAGACGAGTCTCAGTGTGGTTACCTTCAGACGAGTCCCAGTACTGGTTACCTCCAGACGAGTCCCAGTACTGGTTACCTTCAGACGAGTCCCAGTACTGGTTACCTCCAGACGAGTCCCAGTACTGCTTACCTTCAGACGAGTTCCAGTACTGGTTTCCTTCAGACGAGTCCTGTGACACGAGTCCTGTATTTGTGAGAGTCTCCTCTTTCCATTGAGTGGTCAGACGCCATAGACGTTTTCGTGAGAAGACCAGATATCTTGTGAGAAGACAGACACTTCAAAACCTTATTCCCTTGTTTTTTTTGCTTTTACTTGTTCTTTTTTGCCATTTATGAATGCGTTATTCAATATGTTTCTATGGATTATAGTTGTAAATGCAAAATTCAATATTCCCCCCCCAAACAAATCTGTCTTTCTTTTTTTTTTACACCTAAATCAAATATCAAAATGATCCATAGTACGACCATCTTAAAACAATTCCAGATGTCAACTTAGAACCCCCCCCCCCCATGGCTTACTTAAATAAAAAAACGGCGCTGTCATTTTCCTCCTCAATGATTGACTGACAGACAGACAGACAGACAGACAGCCAGCCAGACAGACAGAGAGACAGACAGACAGACAGACAGACAGACAGACAGACAGACAGACAGACAGACAGACAGACAGACAGACAGACAGACAGACAGACAGACAGACAGACAGATCTGATGTACGTCCTCAGTCTGAGATGACCTCGGGGGCCTCTGTGTGAGTTAATAACGCCACAGTATCTTTCTTGTTCCCGTCAGGCACTTCAAAAGGTCGGCAGTGCAGCTCGGAACAGCACAGTGTGTGAGAGAGAAAGGGCGACTTGGACTTTACCTCCTGCAGATATGCTATTTCCTTGGCCCTGACTCAAATGTGTTTGGCTAATAATAGCTAACTTCCCTGACGATGGAAAGAACTTCAGACATCTGGTGTTGTGTGCGTTTGCCACCCTTCATTTCCGACAGCACCCGGCGCTGATTAAGGTTGACGTTGAGACAACAAGGCATTTTTTTTATTATTAAATCAGCTCTGAAGTTTTTCCATTGAGGCCAGTCAGGCCACTGAGGCACGGTTTGACTTTAGCCCTCTCATTGACTTTAGCCTGGTCCCAGATCAGTTTGAGCTGCCTTGACTTTAGCCTGGTCCCAGATCAGTTTGAGCTGCCTTGACTTTAGTCTGATCTCAGATCAGTTTGAGCTGCCTTGACTTTAGTCTGATCTCAGATCAGTTTGAGCTGCCTTGATTTTAGCCTGGTTCCAGATCAGTTTGTGTTGCCTTAACTTTTTATTTAAATTTTAATTTCACCTTTATTTAACCAGGTAGGCTAGTTGAGAACAAGTTCTCATTTGCAACTGTGACCTGGCCAAGATAAAGCATAGCAATTCGACACATACAACAACACAGAGTTACACATGGAATAAACAAAACATACAGTCAATAATACAGTAGAACAAAAGAAAACAAAAAGTCTATATACAGTGAGTGCAAATTAGGTAAGTTAAGGCAATAAATAGGCCATGGTGGCGAAGTAATTACAATATAGCAATTAAACACTGGAATGGTAGATGTGCAGAAGATAAATGTGCAAGTAGAGATACTGGGGTGCAAAGGAGCAAGATAAATAAATAAATACACTATGGGGATGGGGTAGGTAGATAGATGGGCTGTTTACAGATGGGCTATGTACAGGTGCAGTGATCTGTGAGCTGCTCTGACAGCTGGTGCTTAAAGCTAGTCAGGGTGTCCAGCTTCAGAGATTTTTGCAGTTTGTTCCAGTCATTGGCAGCAGAGAACTGGAAGGAAAGACGACCAAAGGAGGAATTGGCTTTGGGGGTGACCAGTGAGATATACCTGCTGGAGCGCGTGCTACGAGTGGGTGCTGCTATGGTGACCAGTGAGCTGAGATAAGGCGGGGCTTTACCTAGCAGGGACTTGTAGATAACCTGTAGCCAGTGGGTTTGGCGACGAGTATGAAGCGAGGGCCAACCAACGAGAGCGTACAGGTCACAATGGTGGGTAGTGTATGGGGCTTTGGTAACAAAACGGATGGCACTGTGATGGACTGCATCCAGTTTGTTAAGTAGAGTGTTGGAGGCTATTTTATAGATGATATCACCGAAGTCGAGGATCGGTAGGTTGGTCAGATTTACGAGGGTATGTTTGGCAGCATGAGTGAAGGATGCTTTGTTGCAATATAGGAAGCCGATTCTAGATTTAATTTTGGATTGGAGATGCTTAATGTGAGTCTGGAAGGAGAGTTTACAGTCTAACCAGACACCCAGGTATTTGTAGTTGTCCACGTATTCTAAGTCAGAGCCGTCCAGAGTAGTGATGCTGGATCGATTGATCGATTGAATAGCATGCATTTAGTTTTACTTGCATTAAGAGCAGTTGGAGGCCACGGAAGGAGAGTTGTATGGCATTGAAGCTCGTCTGGAGGTTAGTTAACACAGTGTCCAAAGAGGGGCCAGAAGTATACAGAATGGTGTCGTCTGCGTAGAGATGGATCAGAGAATCACCAGCAGCAAGAGCAACATCATTGATGTATACAGAGAAGAGAGTTGGCCCGAGAATTGAACCATGTGGCACACCCATAGAGACTGCCAGAGGTCCAGACAACAGGCCCTCCGATTTGACACACTGAACTCTATCAGAGAAGTATTTGGTAAACCAGGCGAGGCAATCATTTGAGAAACCAAGGCCGTCGAGTCTGCCAATAAGAATGTGGTGATTGACAGAGTCGAAAGCCTTGGCCAGGTCGATGAATACGGCTGCACAGTAATGTCTCTTATTGATGGCGGTTATGATGTCGTTTAGGACCTTGAGCGTGGCTGAGGTGCACCCATGACCAGCTCTGAAACCAGATTGCATAGCGGAGAAGGTACGGTGGGATACGAAATGGTCGGTAATTTGTTTGTTAACTTGGCTTTCGAAGACCTTAGAAAGACAGGGTAGGATAGATATAGGTCTGTAGCAGTTTGGGTCTAGAGTGTCACCCCCTTTGAAGAGGGGGATGACCGCGGCAGCTTTCCAATCTATGGGAATCTCAGACGATACGAAAGAGAGGTTGAACAGGCTAGTAATAGGGGTTGCAACAATTTCGGCAGATAATTTTAGAAAGAGAGGGTCCAGATTGTCTAGCCCGGCTGATTTGTATGGGTCCAGATTTTGCAGCTCTTTCAGAACATCAGCTTCACCAGATTTGGGTGAAGGAGAAATGGTGGGGGCATTGGCGGGTTGCTGTGGAGGGTGCCGGGCAGTTGACCAGTGTAGGGGTAGCCAGGTGGAAAGCATGGCCAGCCGTAGAGAAATGCTTATTGAAATTCTCAATTATAGTGGATTTATCGATGGTAACAGTGTTTCCTAGCCTCAGAGCAGTGGGCAGCTGGGAGGAGGTGCTCTTATTCTCCATGGACTTTACAGTGTCCCAGAACTTTTTTGAGTTAGTACTGCAGGATGCAAATTTCTGTTTGAAAAAGCTAGCCTTAGCTTTTCTAACTGCCTGTGTATATTTGTTCCCAACTTCCCTGAAAAGTTGCATATCACGGGGGCTATTCGATGCTAATGCAGAACGCCACAGGATGTTTTTGTGCTGGTCAAGGGCAGACAGGTCTGGAGTGAACCAAGGACTATTTCTATTCCTAGTTCTACATTTTTTGAGTGGGGCATGCTTATTTATGATGGTGAGGAAGGCACTTTTAAAGAATACCCAGGCATCATCTACTGACGGGATGAGGTCAATGTCATTCCAGGATACCCCGGCCAGGTCGATTAGAAAGGCCCGCTCGCAGAAGTGTTTTAGGGAGCGTTTGACAGTGATGAGGGGTGGTCGTTTGGTCGCAGACCCATTACGGATGCAGGCAATGAGGCAGTGATCGCTGAGATCTTGATTGAAAACAGCAGAGGTGTATTTGGAGGGCGAGTTAGTTAGGATGACATCTATGAGGGTGCCCATGTTTACAGATTTGGGGTTGTACCTGGTATGTTCATTGATAATTTGTGTGAGATTGAGGGCATCAAGCTTAGATTGTAGGATGGCCGGGGTGTTAAGCATGTCCCAGTTTAGGCCACCTAGTAGCACGAGCTCAGAAGATAGATGGGGGCAATCAATTCACATATGGTATTGAGGGCACAGCTGGGGGCAGAGGGAGGTCTATAGCAAGCAGCAACAGTGAGAGACTTGCTTCTGGAAAGGTGAATTTTTAGAAGTAGAAGCTCGAATTGTTTGGGTACAGATTTGGATAGTAATACAGAACTCTGCAGAAAACCTTGGCAGTAGATTGCAACACCGCCACCTTTGGCAGTTCTATCTTGGCGGAAAATGTTATAGTTAGCTATGGAGATTTCAGGGGTTTTGGTGGTTTTCCTAAGCCAGGATTCAGACACAGCTAAGACATCCGGGTTGGCAGAGTGTGCTAAAGCAGTGAGTAAAACAAACTTAGGGTGTAGGCTTCTAATGTTAACATGCATGAAACCAAGGCTTTTACGGTTACAGAAGTCAACAAATGAGAGCACCTGGGGAGTGGGAGTGGGAGTGGAGCTAGGCATTGCAGGACCTGACTTAACCTCCACATCACCAGAGGAACAGAGGAGAAGTAGGATAAGGGTACGGCTAAAGGCTATACGAACTGGCCGTCTAGCACGTTCGGAATAGAGAGTTAAAGGAGCAGGTTTCTGGGCACGCTAGCATAGATTCAAGGCATAGTGTACAGACAAAGGTAAGGTAGGATGTGAGTACATTGGAGGTAAACCTAGGCATTGAGTAATGATGAGAGAGATATAGTCTCTAGAGACGTTTAAACCAGGTGGGGGCCATAGCGGACTGAGGGGAACATGATGTTCCTATGGCAGTTTGGTAAAATATTCCACACACTCCACATGGATAGATTTCCCCAAAATAGTCCCAGAAACAGGCAAGCCTCCCATTCACATACAGCCCCACATACAGAGTTTAGAGTTGAGAGTTCAAGCCAAATAATCTAAAGGCAAACAATATTGACGTGAGACCAAAAAACATCTATCAGACCAAATAGAAACCAAAGAGTGAGTGCTGTCCCACAGCTTTAGCCTGGTTCCAGATCAGTTTGTGTTGCCTTAACTTTAGCCTGTTCCCAGGGGATTTGGGACAGAGATAATGGTGTTAAAAACCGATCCAGCCAGTCCCACAGACCAGATCCCCTGTAACTCTCCTCAATGTTTATCCCAGGCCTAATCCCTGACAGAGACCATTGCCAACGGATCACATATGATGGCCTGGGAGGAGGACTGATTTATCAACGAGCTGTGGCTGAGCTGTGGGACAGCACTCACTCTTTGGCTTCTATTTGGTCTGATAGATGTTTTTTGGTCTCATGTCAATATCTCTAACTAACAAACAAACTAACTAACTAACTAACTAAATAACTAACTAACTAACTAACTAACTAACTAACTAACTAACTAACTAACCTCTGCACCCTATGTCCAACAGTGGAAAAGAGCAACTATCAACCTAGTCTAGGCAGTGAAGTATCCACCTGGTCTAGGCAGTGAAGTATCTACCTGGTCTAGACAGTGAAGTATCCACCTGGTCTAGGCAGTGAAGTATCCGCCTGGTCTAGACAGTGAAGTATCTACCTGGTCTAGACAGTGAAGTATCTACCTGGTCTAGACAGTGAAGTATCTACCTGGTCTAGACAGTGAAGTATCTACCTGGTCTAGGCAGTGAAGTATCTACCTGGTCTAGGCAGTGAATTATCTGCCTGGTCTAGACAGTGAAGTATCTACCTGGTCTAGGCAGTGAAGTATCTACCTGGTCTAGGCAGTGAAGTATCTACCTGGTCTAGACAGTGAAGTATCTACATGGTCTAGACAGTGAAGTATCTACCTGGTCTAGACAGTGAAGTATCTACCTGGTCTAGGCAGTGAAGTATCCACCTGGTCTAGACAGTGAAGTATCTACCTGGTCTAGACAGTGAAGTATCCGCCTGGTCTAGACAGTGAAGTATCCACCTGGTCTAGACAGTGAAGTATCAACCTGGTCTAGACGGTGAAGTATCAACCTGGTCTAGACAGTGAAGTATCTACCTGGTCTAGGCAGTGAAGTATCTACCTGGTCTAGGCAGTGAAGTATCTACCTGGTCTAGACAGTGAAGTATCCACCTGATCTAGACAGTAAAGTATCCGCCTGGTCTAGACAGTGAAGTATCTACCTGGTCTAGGCAGTGAAGTATCTGCCTGGTCTAGGCAGTGAAGTATCTACCTGGTCTAGACAGTGAAGTATCTACCTGGTCTAGACAGTGAAGTATCTACCTGGTCTAGGCAGTGAAGTATCTACCTGGTCTAGGCAGTGAATTATCTGCCTGGTCTAGGCAGTGAAGTATCTACCTGGTCTAGGCAGTGAAGTATCTACCTGGTCTAGACAGTGAAGTATCTACATGGTCTAGACAGTGAAGTATCTACCTGGTCTAGACAGTGAAGTATCTACCTGGTCTAGGCAGTGAAGTATCCACCTGGTCTAGGCAGTGAAGTATCCACCTGGTCTAGACAGTGAAGTATCCGCCTGGTCTAGACAGTGAAGTATCCACCTGGTCTAGACAGTGAAGTATCAACCTGGTCTAGACAGTGAAGTATCAACCTGGTCTAGACAGTGAAGTATCTACCTGGTCTAGGCAGTGAAGTATCTACCTGGTCTAGGCAGTGAAGTATCTACCTGGTCTAGACAGTGAAGTATCCACCTGATCTAGACAGTAAAGTATCCGCCTGGTCTAGACAGTGAAGTATCTACCTGGTCTAGGCAGTGAAGTATCTGCCTGGTCTAGGCAGTGAAGTATCTACCTGGTCTAGACAGTGAAGTATCTACCTGGTCTAGACAGTGAAGTATCTACCTGGTCTAGGCAGTGAAGTATCCACCTGGTCTAGGCAGTGAAGTATCTACCTGGTCTAGACAGTGAGGTATCCGCCTGGTCTAGACAGTGAAGTATCTACCTGGTCTAGACAGTGAAGTATCAACCTGGTCTAGACAGTGAAGTATCAACCTGGTCTAGGCAGTGAAGTATCTACCTGGTCTAGGCAGTGAAGTATCTACCTGGTCTAGACAGTGAAGTATCTGCCTGGTCTAGACAGTAAAGTATCTGCCTGGTCTAGACAGTGAAGTATCCGCCTGGTCTAGGCAGTGAAGTATCAACCTGGTCTAGGCAGTGAAGTATCTACCAGGTCTAGGCAGTGAAGTATCTACCTGGTCTAGACAGTGAAGTATCCGCCTGGTCTAGGCAGTGAAGTATCTGCCTGGTCTAGGCAGTGAAGTATCTACCTGGTCCAGACAGTGAAGTATCTACCTGGTCTAGAAAGTGAAGTATCTACCTGGTCTAGGCAGTGAAGTATCTGCCTGGTCTAGGCAGTGAAGTATCTGCCTGGTCTAGGCAGTGAAGTATCTACCTGGTCTAGAAAGTGAAGTATCTGCCTGGTCGAGAAAGTGATTTCTATAATTCTGTATGAGCATGGGAGGTGGCCCAGACCTTGCCTTTTCACTCAATGGAAATTCACCATAGGGGGTTCCCATGGATTTATGCACTTCCGCCCGCTCGCCTGCACACCTGACCTCTGAGGCTGATTGGTGGAGCCAGAGCACTTAGCAACCAGATTGTCACTTAGCCTGAATCCAGCCTGTACTTTGGCACTCAACGGGAGGTCAGAAGTCAAGTGTATCCTGTTTCGTGACCGACCTCCAACCAACAAGTAACCTGCCAGGCGATTGGCTAACAGGTTAAAAGGATTATTAGGTCTACATCGTCTTGATAGATCAAAACATGTTCACTCACTCGTGAGAGTCTGACTGACCAATCTGTGAGCCTCTTTTATCTTTGATCAGCCACTTCACAGGAGGTTGAGTGACATCCTCCTGTGGCCTGGGATGCACACCAAATGGCACCCTATTCCCTACTTAGTGCACTACTGTTGAAGAGGGCCCATAGGGCCTTGCCATGGAAGGTAGAGAGAGAGGGAGAGAGGAAGTTCCCCTGACTGTGGTTGGCAGGGCACCGAGGAGGAGAGGAGGGGAAATATGCAGACTAGAGACATTTATGGAAGGATTAATGGAGTCACATAGAGAGGGAGAGAGAGAGAGAGAGAGACAGAGAGACAGAGAGCGAGAGAGAGAGAGAGAGAGAGAGAGAGAGAGAGGGAGAGAGAGAGACAGAGAGAGAGACAGAGAGAGAGAGACAGAAAGAGAGAGACAGAAAGAGAGAGAGACAGAGAGAGAGAGAGAGAGAGAGAGAGAGAGAGAGAGAGAGAGGGAGAGAGACAGAGAGAGAGAGAGACAGAAAGAGAGAGAGAGAGGGGGAGAGAGGGAGAGAGGGAGAGAGGAAGTTCCCCCGACTGTGGTTGGCAGGAGAGGAGGGGAAATATGCAGACTAGAGACATTTATGGAAGGATTAATGGAGTCACATAGAGAGAGAGAGAGAGACAGAGAGACAGAGACAGAGAGAGACAGAGAGAGAGACAGAGAGAGAAAGAGAGAGGCAGAGAGAGACAGAGACACAGAGACAGAGAGAGAGAGAGAGAGAGAGGGAGAGAGAGAGAGAGAGAGAGAGAGGGGTAGCCCACAGGTAGTCCACTGGTAGCCCAAGGAACATACTCCCCATTCAACATCGTCCAGTGCTCTAGCTCAGTATGTGCTGTCCAGGAGGACCTCGCCTCACCCTGACTGTTGTGTTCAGTACAGTACCTGTGCTCTGCCCTCCACCTCAAGTCTGTCTCCTCACATCTATGTCACCATTAGTGCCAGTCTGATGGAGTTCTAATTGCCGCAACAATCAAATAAAGCTTGAGATCTGGAGCAACTTGAGCTTCCTCCTGTATTGAAGTCTCCACAGTTGCTCCATTGAGGGGCACGTGAGTCTGCCGTGACTGAGACCCAGACTGCTGTCCTAGTAGTGCACCATATAGGGAATAGGGTGCCATTTGGGACTCAGTTCCAGACAGTGTGATAGCAACCCCTTTCTCTCTGAGGGGCTAACCACGGTCCTGTCTGGGGCCTCAGTGGCCGGCTCTGGCCCCCCTCTACCAATCTACCCTCCAACTCACCCCTCTACCCTGTCCAGACTACAACACTTGGACCACTGGAGAATCCACCCTCAAACCTGCCAGATTAACCAGACTGACTGACTTTACAGAGGGTTCAAGTGTGGTGTCTGACCATCAGACCATCAAAGTGTTGGGTCGGCCTAAACGACTCAGTATATCAAAACATCCCTCTGTCATACACAACCCCATGCTCTAAATGAAACAACGACAGAATAACAGCAGAATCATTTTCAATAATTGTTGGTGATTTTATCCCAGGTTGTGTCCCAAATGACACCCTATTCCCTACGTAGGGCACTGCTTTTGACCAGGGCCCGCCCGCCCAGACAGACAGACAGACAGACAGTTCTGATCTAGTGTACCATGAGCTAACAAAGCACTTTAATCTGGTTGACACTGTATATGCTGATGTCAAAACTATCAATCGATCAAATTTTAGATTGGCTACTGTGCACTGCAAATTATACACTTGTCACGATTCCGTAAGGCAGGAGGAAAAGGCAGAGTCAAACGCACAAGACGTAGTCCAGTTGTGCCGTAGAACGGTATATTTATTTCACCGAAAAAAAACACTCGGCGTAACAAAAGGGCATAGGGTGTGCCCAGAGACCACACGGGAACACAGTTAACCCCGAGAAAACAAAGATACGCACAGGGCGCAGCCCGGCAAATATAACATTCCTCTAGCGAGAATCCGCTGGGGAAAAATGTGCAAAAAACACAAAACGTTCACAGACCTGCCCGCTGACGAATAAACAATCCCGCACAAAACACAAACCACAAGGAACAAACTAAATACCCCCCCTACTAATTACAGAAACGGAAACAGGTGCGGACTTAAACAGACAAAACACAACGAACACAGAACATAGATCGGTGGCAGCTAGTAGACCGGCGACGACGACCGCCGAGCGCCGCCCGGCCGAGGAGGGGCACCATTTTCTGTGGATACTGTGACAGTACCCCTCCCCTGACGCGCGGCTCCCGCAGCGCGCCAACGCCGGCCTCGGGGACGGCCCGGAGGGCGAGGCGCCGGCCGGTCAGGACGGAGACGATGGAACTCCTGGAGCATAGTGGGATCCAAAATGTCCCTCACCGGCACCCAGCACCTCTCCTCCGGACCGTACCCCTCTCAGTCCACGAGGTACTGCAGGACCCCCTACCCGACGCCGGGAGTCCAAGATGGCCCGGACTGTGTACGCCGGGGACCCCCCGATGTCCAGGGGGGGCGGAGGGACCTCCCGCACCTCAGCGTCCTGTAGTGGACCAGCTACCACCGGCCTGAGGAGAGACACATGAAACGAGGGGTTAATACGGTAATAAGAAGGGAGCAGTAACCTATAACACACCTCGTTTATTCTCCTCAGGACTTTAAATGGCACCACAAACCGCGGAACCAGCTTCCGGCAGGGCAGGCGGAGGGGCAGGTTCCGGGTCGAGAGCCAGACTCTGTCCCCCGGATTATAAACGGGAGCCTCACTGCGGTGGCGGTCAGCGCTCTCTTTCTGTCGACCTATCGCTCGCTTCAGGCATTCCTGGACAGCCCTCCAGGTCTCTTGAGAGCGCTGTACCCATTCCTCCACCGCAGGAGACTCCGTCTGGCTCTGCTGCCAGGGCACCAGGACCGGCTGATAACCTAACACTACCTGGAAAGGTGACAGGTTAGTAGAGGAGTGGCGATGAGAGTTCTGGGCCATCTCGGCCCATGGCACGAACCTCGCCCACTCCCCTGGCCGGTCCTGGCAATACGACCGCAGGAACCTGCCCACATCCTGGTTAATGCGCTCAACCTGCCCATTACTCTCGGGGTGAAAACCCGAGGTCAGGCTGACCGAGACCCCCAGCCTCTCCATAAACGACCTCCACACCCTGGAAGTAAACTGGGGACCCCGATCAGATACGATGTCCTCGGGCACCCCGTAGTGCGGGAAGACATGGGTGAATAGGGCCTCCGCAGTCTGTAGGGCCGTAGGAAGACCGGGTAATGGGAGCAGACGGCAGGACTTTGAGAACCGATCCACAACAACCAGGATGGTAGTGTTCCCCTGAGATGGCGGGAGATCCGTAAGGAAATCCACCGAGAGGTGAGACCAAGGTCGTTGTGGAACGGGGAGGGGCTGTAATTTCCCCCGAGGCAGGTGCCTAGGAGCCTTGCACTGGGCGCACACCGAACAGGAAGAGACATAGTGTCTTACATCCTCAGCCAAGGTGGGCCACCAGTACCTTCCTTTCAGGCCTTGCACTGTCCGTTCCACTCCAGGATGACCCGAGGAGGGTAGAGTGTGGGCCCATCGGATCAGGCGATCTCGAACACCAAGCGGAACGAACTTCAGACCCGCGGGACATTGAGGGGGAGTGGGTTCCGCTTGAACCGCCCGCTCGATGTCCGCATCCACCTCCCATACCACCGGTGCCACTAGACAGGACGCCGGCAGTATGGGAGTCGGATCGATGGTCCGCTCCTCGGAGTCGTAGAGACGAGACAGTGCGTCGGCCTTCCGGTTCCGAGACCCCGGAATGTAGGAAAGGGTGAATTGGAACCTCGTAAAGAACATGGCCCACCTGGAATGACGAGGATTAAGTCTCCTCGCTGCTCGGATGTACTCCAGGTTACGGTGGTCGGTCCAGATGAGAAAAGGGTGACGTGCCCCCTCAAGCCAATGTCTCCACACTGTCAAAGCTTTGACCACGGCCAACAACTCCCTGTCCCCCACGTCATAGTTGCGCTCCGCCGGACTCAGCTTCTTAGAAAAGAATGCACAGGGGCGGAGCTTCGGAGGAGCGCCCGAGCGCTGCGACAGCCCTGCTCTGACCCCAGCCTCGGACGCGTCCACCTCTACTATGAATGGCAAAGAGGGATCCGGATGCGCCAGCACTGGAGCGTCGGTAAACAGAACTTTCAGACGACGGAAGGCTCTGTCCGCCTCTGCCAACCAACGCAGTCGCACCGGACCCCCCTTCATCAGTGAGGTAATGGGAGCTGCCACCTGACCAAAACCCTGGATAAACCTCCGGTAATAATTGGCGAACCCCAAGAACCGCTTCACCTCCTTCACCGTGGTCGGCCAATTACGCACAGCCGTAACGCGATCACATTCCATCACCACCCCTGTGGTGGCAATGCGATATCCCAGAAAAGAGACGGCTTGTTTGGAGAACTCACATTTCTCAGCCTTGACGTATAGGTTCTGCTCCAGCAGCCGCCCAAGCACTTTGCGCACCAGAGCCACATGCGCGGCGCGTGTGGCGGAGTAGATCATTTACATTTACATTTAAGTCATTTAGCAGACGCTCTTATCCAGAGCGACTTACAAATTGGTGCATTCACCTTATGATATCCAGTGGAACAACCACTTTACAATAGTGCATCTAAATATTTTGGGGGGGGGGGGGTTAGAAGGATTACTTTATCCTATCCCAGGTATTCCTTAAAGAGGTGGGGTTTCAGGTGTCTCCGGAAGGTGGTGATTGACTCCGCTGTCCTGGCGTCGTGAGGGAGCTTGTTCCACCATTGGGGTGCCAGAGCAGCGAACAGTTTTGACTGGGCTGAGCGGGAACTGTGCTTCCTCAGAGGTAGGGAGGCGAGCAGGCCAGAGGTGGATGAACGCAGTGCCCTTGTTTGGGTGTAGGGCCTGATCAGAGCCTGAAGGTACGGAGGTGCCGTTCCCCTCACAGCTCCGTAGGCAAGCACCATGGACTTGTAGCGGATGCGAGCTTCAACTGGAAGCCAGTGGAGAGAGCGGAGGAGCGGGGTGACGTGAGAGAACTTGGAAAGGTTGAACACCAGACGGGCTGCGGCGTTCTGGATGAGTTGTAGGGGTTTAATGGCACAAGCAGGGAGCCCAGCCAACAGCGAGTTGCAGTAATCCAGACGGGAGATGACAAGTGCCTGGACTAGGACCTGTGCCGCTTCCTGTGTGAGGCAGGGTCGTACTCTGCGAATGTTGTAGAGCATGAACCTACAGGATCGGGTCACCGCCTTGATGTTAGTGGAGAACGACAGGGTGTTGTCCAGGGTCACGCCAAGGTTCTTAGCACTCTGGGAGGAGGACACAAGGGAGTTGTCAACCGTGATGGTGAGATCATGGAACGGGCAGTCCTTCCCCGGGAGGAAGAGCAGCTCCGTCTTGCCGAGGTTCAGCTTGAGGTGGTGAGCCATCATCCACACTGATATGTCTGCCAGACATGCAGAGATGCGATTCGCCACCTGGTTATCAGAAGGGGGAAAGGAGAAGATTAATTGTGTGTCGTCTGCGTAGCAATGATAGGAGAGACCATGTGAGGATATGACCGAGCCAAGTGACTTGGTGTATAGTGAGAATAGGAGAGGGCCTAGAACAGAGCCCTGGGGGACACCAGTGGTGAGAGCACGTGGTGCGGAGACAGATTCTCGCCACGCCACCTGGTAGGAGCGACCTGTCAGGTAGGACGCAATCCAAGCGTGGGCCGCGCCGGAGATGCCCAGCTCGGAGAGGGTGGAGAGGAGGATCTGATGGTTCACAGTATCAAAGGCAGCAGATAGGTCTAGAAGGATGAGAGCAGAGGAGAGAGAGTTAGCTTTAGCAGTGTGGAGAGCCTCCGTGACACAGAGAAGAGCAGTCTCAGTTGAATGCCCAGTCTTGAAACCTGACTGATTAGGATCAAGAAGGTCATTCTGAGAGAGATAGCAGGAGAGCTGGCCAAGGACGGCACGTTCAAGAGTTTTGGAGAGAAAAGATAGAAGGGATACTGGTCTGTAGTTGTTGATATCGGAGGGATCGAGTGTAGGTTTTTTCAGAAGGGGTGCAACTCTCGCTCTCTTGAAGACGGAAGGGACGTAGCCAGCGGTCAAGGATGAGTTGATGAGCGAGGTGAGGTAGGGGAGAAAGTCTCCGGAAATGGTCTGGAGAAGAGAGGAGGGGATAGGGTCAAGTGGGCAGGTTGTTGGGTGGCCGGCCGTCACGAGACGCGAGATTTCATCTGGAGAGAGAGGGGAGAAAGAGGTCAAAGCACAGGGTAGGGCAGTGTGAGCAGGACCAGCGGTGTCGTTTGGCTTAGCAAACGAGGATCGGATGTCATCAGCCTTCTTTTCAAAATGGTTGACGAAGTCATCCGCAGAGAGAGAGGAGGGGGGGAGGGGGAGGAGGATTCAGGAGGGAGGAGAAGGTAGCAAAGAGCTTCCTAGGGTTAGAGGCAGATGCTTGGAATTTAGAGTGGTAGAAAGTGGCTTTAGCAGCAGAGACAGAAGAGGAAAATGTAGAGAGGAGGGCGTGAAAGGATGCCAGGTCCGCAGGGAGGCGAGTTTTCCTCCATTTCCGCTCGGCACCCCGGAGCCCTGTTCTGTGAGCTCGCAGTGAGTCGTCGAGCCACGGCGCAGGAGTGGAGGACCGAGCCGGCCTGGAGGATAGGGGACAGAGAAAATCAAAGGATGCAGAAAGGGAGGAGAGGAGGGTTGAGGAGGCAGAATCAGGAGATAGGTTGGAGAAGGTTTGAGCAGAGGGAAGAGATGATAGGATGGAAGAGGAGAGAGTAGCGGGAGAGAGAGAGCGAAGGTTGGGACGGCGCAATACCATCCGAGTAGGGGCAGAGTGAGAAGTGTTGGATGAGAGCGAGAGGGAAAAGGATACAAGGTAGTGGTCGGAGACTTGGAGGGGAGTTGCAATGAGATTAGTGGAAGAACAGCATCTAGTAAAGATGAGGTCAAGCGTATTGCCTGCCTTGTGAGTAGGGGGGGAAGGTGAGAGGGTGAGGTCAAAAGAGGAGAGGAGTGGAAAGAAGGAGGCAGAGAGGAATGAGTCAAAGGTAGACGTGGGGAGGTTAAAGTCACCCAGAACTGTGAGAGGTGAGCCATCCTCAGGGAAGATCAGAATGTCATCGATGTACACCACAACACCCTGTCCGAGCAGGTCCCGGAGAATCTCGTCAACAAAGGATTGGAAGACGCTGGAGCATTTTTCAACCCATACGGCATGACGAGGTACTCATAATGGCCAGATGTGGTACTAAATGCGGTTTTCCACTCATCTCCCCCTCGGATACGCACCAGGTTATACGCGCTCCTGATATTTAGTTTGGTGAAGAAGAACGCCCCGTGAAATGACTCCACCGCCGTAGCAATGAGAGGTAGCGGGTAACTGAACCCCACTGTGATTGAATTTAGACCTCTATAGTCAATGCACGGGCGCAGACCTCCCTCCTTCTTCTTCACAAAAAAGAAGCTCGAGGAGACAGGGGATTTAGATGGCCGAATATATCCCTGTCTCAAGGACTCAGCGACATATGTTTCCATAGCCACTGTCTCCTCCTGAGACAGAGGATACACGTGGCTTTTAGGAAGGACCGCGTCAGCCTGGAGGTTTATCGCACAATCCCCTTGTCGATGGGGTGGTAATTGGGTCGCCTTCGTCTTACTGAAGGCGATAGCCAAATTGGCATATTTAGAGGGAATGTGCACAGTAGAGACTTGGTCTGGACTCTCCACCGTGCTTGCACCGATGGAAACTCCTATACATCTACCTGAGCACTCCCTCGACCACCCCTTAAGAGCCCTCTGTCCCCACGAAATCTGAGGGTTGTGAGTGGCTAGCCAGGGGATACCCAGTACCACTGGAAACGCCGGGGAGTCAATGAGGAAGAGGCTGATACGTTCCACATGACCCCCCCATGTCGCCATAACCAGTGGTACAGTAGCCTCCCCCACTTGGCCGGACCCTAGTGGTCGACTGTCTAAGGCGTGCACAGGGAAGGGGTGGTCCAGCTGAACCAGGGGAATCCTTAACCTTTTAGTGACCCCACGGTCCATAAAACTCCCAGCTGCACCTGAATCGACTAGTGCCTTATACTGGAAGTGAGGGGAAAAATCAGGAAAACAAACTGAAATGTACAGATGGTCGACAGGGGGCTCTGGGTGTGGCTGGTGCTGACTCACCTGGGGGGTCGATGAAGTGCTCTGACTGCCCTCCGGACTCCTGGGTGGACCCCTCCAGCACCGGTCCGCAGTGTGTCCTCTGCGTCCACAGTGGGTGCAGGAGAGGCCCCTCCCCCCGGTCCTCCTTGATGCAGCTCCTCCTATCTCCATGGGCTGTGGAGCAGGAGGGCTGGGAGGTGGAACGAACAGGCCCCGACTGGAACGTCCCCGGGCAGCCAGCAGGTTGTCCAGTCTGATGGATAAATCCACCAGCTGGTCCAGTGTGATGGCGTGGTCCCTGCAGGCCAGCTCCCGGCGGACATCCTCTCGGAGACTGCAGCGATAAGAATCCATCAGGGCCCGCTCATTCCACCCCGACCCCGCGGCGAGAGTCCTGAACTCCAGGGCGAAGTCCTGAGCGCTCCTCGTCCCCTGTCTTAAGTGAAACAATCGCTCACCCGCTGCCCTGCCCTCCGGGGGATGATCGAATACCGCCCGGTAGTCACCCCGAGCCGAGTCTGGGCCATCCCAAACCGCGTTGGCCCATTCCAGGGCTCTACCCGTAAGACAAGAGACGAGGGCGCTCACCTTTTCTTCGTCGGAGGGAAAGGGGCGAACGGTTAGCCAGGAAGAGTTCAATCTGTATTAAAAACTCCTTGCATCCCGTAGCTGTCCCGTCAAACTCCCTCGGTGGCGTAATCCGGATGCCGCTCACGCCCGCTTCAGGTGGGGTTTGTAGAGGCGCCGGCTGAGGAACCGGAGCTGGTCTGGTGATTGAAGCCCCTCTCTCCCAGTTCTCCAATCTGGCCAGCACTTGGTCCATCGCCGAGCCCAGGCGGTGGAGGAGGTTGGAGTGCTGTGACACCTGTTCGGCCACTGACGGTGCTTCCGCTCCTGCTGACTCCATATTTTATTTGGTGCGGGATTCTGTCACGGTTCCGTAAGGCAGGAGGAAAAGGCAGAGTCAAACGCAGGAGACGTAGTCCAGTTGTGCCGTAGAACGGTATATTTATTTCACCGAAAAAAAACACTCGGCGTAACAAAAGGGCATAGGGAGTGCCCAGAGACCACACGGGAACACAGTTAACCCCGAGAAAACAAAGATACGCACGGGGCGCAGCCCGGCAAATATAACATTCCTCTAGCGAGAAGCCGCTGGTGAAAAATGTGCAAAAAACACAAAACGTTCACAGACCTGCCCGCTGACGAATAAACAATCCCGCACAAAACACAAACCACAAGGAACAAACTAAATACCCCCCCTACTAATTACAGAAACGGAAACAGGTGCGGACTTAAACAGACAAAACACAACGAACACAGAACATAGATCGGTGGCAGTTAGTAGACCGGCGACGACGACCGCCGAGCGCCGCCCGGCCGAGGAGGGGCACCATTTTCTGTGGATACTGTGACAACACTAGGTAGTGGCTGATACATGGTTTTTAACAAATTGTTTGTTATCACAGGTAAGATATGCATCTTGAGGTTTTAGGCTTGCGATTCATGTCATGCAACTTTTTACTTTGATTCCTGGTAATGTTCCATGGGCCATGACGGTAGAGTACAAACAGTAGGCTATCACTTCCTTAACATGTGAACTGTACAAAACAACCTATAAATAACGGTCAATTGAGCATTCACAAACAGATAAAGTGGATTGCGAAAATATTCACCCTCTTGGAATTTTTCCTATTTTGTTGCCTTGCAACCTGGAATTAAAATAGATTTTGGGGGGGATTGTATCATTTGATTTACACTACATGCCTACCACTTTGAAGATGCAAAATATATTTTTTGTGAAACAAACAAAAAATAAGACAAAAAAACTGAAAAATGCGTGCATAACTATTCACCCCCCCCCCCCCCCCCCCCCAAAGTCAATACTTTGTAGAGCTACCTTTTTCAGCAATTACAGCTGCAAGTCTCTTTGGGTATGTCTCTATAAGCTTGGCACATCTAACCACTGGGATTTTTGCCCATTCTTCAAGGCAAAACTGCTCCAGCTCCTTCAAGTTGGATGGGTTCTGCTGGTGTACAGCAATCTTTAAGTCATACCACAGATTCTCAATTGGATTGAGGTCTGGGCTTTGACTAGGCCATTCCAAGACATTTAAATGTTTCCCCTTAAACCACTTGAGTGTTGCTTTAGCAGTATGCATAGGGCCATTGTCCTGCTGGAAGGTGAACCTCCGTCCCAGTCTCAACTCTCTGGAAGACTGAAACAGGTTTCCCTCAAGAATTTCCCTGTATTTAGCGCCATCAATCATTCCTTCAATTCTGACCAGTTTCCCTGTCCCTGCCGATGAAAAACTTTCCCACAGCATGATGCTGCCACCACCGTGCTTCACTGTGGGGATGGTGTTCTTGGGGTGATGAGAGGTGTTGGGTTTGCGCCAGACATAGCATTTTCTTTGATGGCCAAAAAGCTCAATTTTAGTCTCATCTGACCAGAGTACCTTCTTCCATATGTTTGGGGAGTCTCCCACATGCCTTTTGGCGAACACCAAACATGTATGCTTATTTTTTTCTGGCCACTCTTCCGTAAAGGCCAGCTCTGTGGATTGTGCGGCTTAAAGTGGTCCAATGGACAGATACTCCAATTTCCGCTGTTTGGAGAGCTCCTTGGTCTTCATAGTGCAGCTTGCTTGGTGGTGCCCCTTGCTTAATGATGTTGCAGACTCTGGGGCCTTTCAGAACAGGTGTATATATACTGAGATCATGTGACAGATTATGTGACACTTAGATTGCACACAGGTGGACTTTATTTAACTAATTATGTGACTTCTGAAGGTAATTGGTTGCACCAGATCTTATTTAGGGGTTTCATAGCAAAGGGGGTGAATACATATGCATGCACCACTTTTTTTTTGTTTTTTTTTTTGAAACAAGTTATTTTTTAAATTTCACTTCACCAATTTGGACTATTTTGTGTATGTCCATTACATGAAATCCAAATAAAAATCAATTTAAATTAGAGGTTGTAATGCAACAAAATAGGAAAAACGCCAAGGGGGATGAATACTTTTGCAAGGCACTGTAAAGTAACAACATACCCTAACATATAAAGTAACAACATTTCCTAACATATAAAGGCAA